>NC_089867.1:12517500-12817500 GCF_036373705.1 Amia ocellicauda | reverse complement strand
ATTTCCAAACAACCTACACTTTTGTGTAGACAATATAGGTACTCTCTATCTTATACCAAGCATTCCTTGCAAAGACTGATGTTATTGTATAGTATATTATAGTATAGTATATAGTAGTAGTAGTAGTAGTAGTAGTAGTAGTAGTAATAATAATAATAATAATAATAATAATAATAATAATAATAACAATATAAGTAATAAAATATATGATAAATGAGGAAACTCATACATCAGTAAATATATTTACCACTAAAAACATGAACAACAGGAGCATTTTATTGATGCTCTGCACTTATTTTTATTTTTTCAAAGCCTATTTACCACTTGATGTATTCCAATGACATTTGACATTTGACCTGAAAGATGTCTCATTCTCTTCTACAGCCTAGGACACACATAGAGAACTAGAGAGCTAGTGTATTGTTCTGTGTCCCCTGCCATACCATTAACAGCCCCCTCTTATACACATTCCTAATAAACCCCTAACAATTATATAATGTATTAATTTGCTTTCTTTTTTATGTTGTTTATGAACAGCAGAGTCTTCACAAACTTGCTTAATGTCCAATGCAGGTACCTTCATTATCTTAGAGGTCAAGAGAAGAGCCACAGTCAGTCTGGGTCAAGGAGCATTATTGGCAAAATGTACAAGCTCTTTTAGTCATTGTTATATTGACCTTTCATTGAAGACAATTAAACACTACCTATCAGAGCTGCAACCTCAGGAGGAGTGATCTGACATGGGAAACAAAAATGCACAGCCCACCACACAAACAAGACACAGGACAGAAGCACCCTTTGATTAATTTGTGGCCCCAGAGGTGAGTATGTAAGTGTTATCTTTTATTTGCTCAGTAAGTCTTTGTTTATGACTGAACTGGGATGAACTTGGTATGGGAACAGCTGCCTCTGTTCCAGTCCCAGCTTTAGAAGCTAGATTGCATTTTGCTTGGCTGTTAAATTAAAAATGACCTTCATTCGTACTTGTCTGCCTTCTGACCATCTTTAGAAAACTTGGATTCATACTTCCATTTCCAGCAAACACACTGAGCTGCACAGCAGTCCAAACAAGATACAGCCCTGAACTAAAGTACAGCTCTGAGAGTGCAGGGGATTTATACAGGCTTGAAAATGGACAAGTGATGTCTCTTTATCCTGCTCCTTGACACAATTACATTTTACCCAGTAAAAATATTGAATATATTGACGTTGGATATTGGATGTCAATATAGTTCCTGTTTGAACCTGATGCATTCATCCTAAACCAAATAAATGTAATGTAGCTGTTACAGATTTAAACACAGCTGGCATTGGTTACAATTTTGTGAAAGAGTGGTTCAGACTCCAAACAAAAGAGTTTCTCTTGGGGTGATTTGAAGGAAGTTGTTGAATCACTGCTTACATCATGTAAACACAATTCACATATGGGATGGTGCAGGGCTAGCAGCAAGTGGGTAGTTGCGTAACATAGCCGAAGGTAAGTGTCATTATATAAATATTCAAAAAGTTAAGGAGACACTAAACGACTTTGTGACAGAAAAATATGCCAGATATATAGAAAACAAATCTGTTGAGGTTTATACCATTAATGTCTAGTTTTACATTAAAGCCTATTCAATTTGTTTATTGAGAGAACTCCCAAATCCTTTCTAATACTGAGCAAATTTTGATTTTCAAAAGAGGTAAATGAAGAGTTATTAATAAAGAGTAAATCCAAGAATCAGAAGTACATATATTTTACAGTTCTGGGGGTGGTAAGGACAGACACTTGAATACTTGTTTATTGGCAAAGGATGTGCATGCATCAGCAGGGTCTACCAGCACAGGGCTCCACAGAAGGGCTTCTGTCTCCGAATAGAAATAGTGCTCTCCAGCAGACCTCACCGCCTCGAACACAGGCGAAGCGATGGTGCTGTGTTTGAAAATAACTACAGAGCGTGGGCTGGAGCCAAAAGGTATGAGAAATGTGTTGTGTAACTTCCAGGGGACATGTTGATGCTGCGAGATATGAACGGCTGTTGGACTTCGATATCCACTGTAGAGGCAGGTGTTCCAGAGAAGGGAGACTTCAGCACTCAGGCCTCAGGCAACAACGGGTGGACTATTGATTTTAGCTGCTGTTACAAATCTGTCCTATACAATCACTAAAGTACTACCATTTACAAATTGAATGAATTTGGTTTGAAGAGATATATATGAGGTATGTAGCATTTATAGCCACCATTAAGATCACCACCAAAACATGAAAACTTCACTGTTTCAGAGTTTGTCTTTCAAATCACTGCTGTTATTGTTGAACACACATTTTATGTTTTCATTTGCACACACATTTCTAATGAAAGCTAAAAGGAAATGATGCACTACAGGCTGACATTTCTGAGGCATACTGACTAATTAATGCTGGCAATATAATTGGGAATTCATTGATTGATTAGAATCAGAACTTCAGACAAGAATCATATTTACCACGATGCAAAAATGATGCCTCGACTGCAATACGTTTATTCTACACTCCACACTCAGGAAGCAGTGCATCTGTGCCACTGAACACCACCATTTCCAGAAACAACATGGGACACATAGACACAGAGAATAAAAGGTAAGACTTATTATTTTATCCTTGCATGGCCTTACAATTCTAGATTATTCTATAAAATACTGCACTAACACAAGTTGTATAAGCCTGTCACATAAAGACTCATATAAATATTATTATTATTATTATTTTTATTTCTTGACAGACGCCCTTATCTGCCCTTATCTAGAAACTACTGGAAAAAAGAAGAATAGGCAAACCTACTATATTCCTTTTTTCCTGTCTCTTATTGAATACTAGAATGAAACGCAGATAATGTAATATACTTGTGGAAGTGTCTATGACTGAGTATTTTGAGATGCCAATTAGACCGCAGTGCACAGGAAGTGAGGACGAGCAGAGTGCTCTCCAGGACACAATTCAGCCCCAATTCCCACATTCACCAATCATTTAGCTTGTGAGGGAGGATCCTGACAGGAAATTGTGACAAATAATGTCACCCAATGCAGCACTGTTGTGGGTAAACAGCAGCACATCTTGGAAATCCAGTAACACAATGCAATTTTGAAAATATGATTGCTGGATTGTGTAGACCGTTCAAAGCTGTTATAAATGGTTTTGAGGATTAGCGTGTTGAATGTTAGAATTATATATTCTAATTTGTTTAGCTGTCCTTGATTGTGAAGATATCTTAATAAGTTAGCAAGGCCTATTTTCTCAGGCTGTGTGTATGTCACTATTGAAGCACAATAAATAAATAGAATGACCAGGATTTGATGGAGAAGAGATGGCTAGGTTGACTAATCAAACAAGATCTTAAACGTAAATCTGTAAAATAATACTTGATGTCTGTTCTTACCTTTGATGACCATGTAAAACAGCAAGTCTGCTTCTCCGTACCCATCCACACTTTGTAGACTGGGGAGTGAGAGTTCATGAATAATCTGACAAGTTTACATTACAGAAGTTATCCAGGTTCAGGATTCTGGAAGAGACCGTTACATTTACCTGATTTCCTCTTGCTAGATTTCTTCCTCCAAACCTATTCTCGGTATGTCTGGGTTTCTGCTTCTTTTAATTCTTGACTTTGAAAGAAAGCATGCTAGAATATAATTTGAGGTGTCCTGCTAAAAGCTTGACACCTTAATAGAAAATTCTGACAGGTTACCAGGTTTTTCAAAAATGACTCTCATTTGTCCTATTAAGAAAAGAAAAAAAAAGATCTTCACTGAATCCTTGGAGGAATGTACTATTTGAAGTCTGTAATAGTTAAAAATATGATATTTTATTGAATTACATATTACATATTTTTCCAAGTAGTCTTGCATTTAAGCACCTCATGTCTTGATAGAAATTAAGAGGAAATCTATTCTTAGGTAAATACAGAAATGTAGGCTTTTAACCCAGTGATTGAATTGGTCCTAGAAAATAGAAGGAAGCACTCTGTTCACATCTAAAATGCATGTATGAAATGTATTTTATTAATCAAATAAGATTCTGAAAATGTAGGAAACCACATACCCCTCTGCTGAAGACGAAAGCCTATACAACTATCTCAATTAAAACTGAAAAGGGGAGAATATATTCATGGCTGCACATTAGCAAGCGGAATTCCTTTTTTCTCCAGTCAGTCTTTCTCAAGGAGTAGAAGTACTTTTCTTATCAAGTAACCCTTGAGATTTGTCAAGAGCCTTCAGACTAAACTACCAAGCTGTAAAATTAGAGGATCTTTCCCTCCTTTCAAAAACATAAATGACAGAGTGCTGAAATAGAAAAAAAAAGCTTTGTGAAAGGCTTCTCTTTTTGTATTGCCTTTATGGAACATTTGTCTTTGCTTGTAAGGAAAGGATGTGTTTAAACAAACCCTATTCTTGTCCTAGAAGGAGCTCTGATCAAATGAGTTCTGTGGCATTTTTTTGCCATTCTCCGAGACATGGGTACAAAACATAAGCTTATCGACCATGTTATAATCCTCATTCTAGACAAGCCAATATCAAGCAACGTTATTCTCATTGTAGGGGTGATTTGTAATTTGGATAGAGGTGGGAATTAATTAATGAGACACTGGGGTTTTCTTCTGTTGTTTTCCCTCCACTTAATTTCTTAAGAGTGAATCCACCGCAGAAAAGTCGGTGAGCAGAAAGCCAGGGATTTATCAGTTTCCTCTGGCTCTGGTTTATCGATCTGTGTGGAAGCAGAAGAATTAAAAACAGTTTAGATGCCCTAGCCAGAGAAAGCTGAGTGTAAATGTCAATGAACACTGAAGAAGAACAAAAATAAAAAAACATTCTCAGAACATTGTGACAGGAATGGTGATGTCTATATTACAGGGTCTTTGTTCATTAACGCTTCTCTGCTTGTAAAAAATGAAAAGAAAAGAAAAAATCATACACAAAAGGGTTTCAACAGTTCCTTTCAGAAGTTGCCTTTCCAAGGACACTGTGAAAGAGTTTGGAGTTTGCAGAAACTGCTAAGGAGTCGAAAAGAAAAATCCAAATCATTGAATTGAAACCAAAATCATTTTTAATTGTATTGTTTAGAAAATAAGCAATTAAATCGAGATGTAGCAGTCAAAGGCAAAAGTGACCACTGAAGCCTTAGTTGGTTGCCATTCTTTCCCCAAAACTGAATAACCCACAGTAACTCAAATACCATTCATGACCTTTGCACAAGGGACATTTTTAAGAGCAGGTCTACTTATTAAAGTTCTCTTAAAAAGTCACTTGGAAGAGCCTTGAACTGTGTCAACTCCTGAAGAAAAGGAAACACTAATTAAGCAGGATGATATTTAACTTCATATTGGGTATACAGGGCTCACTTGTTATTTTTTTATTAGATTGCTGCCATGTGATTTTAACCAAGTGAGACACCTTAGTATTGAGCACATCCACAGCAAGTAATTAAAGTATAAAATGATTAATATTTGTCACAGGTTGATCAAGCATGATTTGGTTAAAGCTATTTTTTCCTGATTTAATGGAATGGATCCTGACACTCCAGTGTATTATACAGTTTGTTAAAATGACTGCAGATATAAATCTTGGATGCTTTTATTTTCATAGACAGGAGAATGAGTATACTATAAGTATACAAAATATCCCCCTAAAAAGTTAAAATGCAGTATATTGCAGACATACAAAATGTTAACATGACAATGTATGTAGTCATGTTAAAATAAACAAATTATCATTTTAATTCCACCAATTATCATTGACACACTGGGAAAGCAGGTTAAATATATTTGCCAGAAGAAAAACCTTTTGGATATGAAGATATTGTGTAGATAAACAGCAAAATCATATTACACATTTCTGACTTAAACAATAACAGCATAAAATGTATTTTATATATAGTTTATATACTATGTGTGTTTATTTAAAATGCATTCTGTGACAGTATTGTGTGCACAAATATATTAACTGTTTGTACCACCAAATGCAGAGGCTAAAATGTATTAAATAAATAAATAATCGTAATATCATTCAAACTGGGGACAGAGGTCAACAGTGGCAAGGTTAGCTATGGTTATCAAAATATCCATATTATATAATGATGGAATATTTCTCTTTATACTGTTTTAAAAAGCTATTTGTAGTATTGAGGGACTTAATAAACACAAAACCTTATAAGTTGCATTATAGGGAGTAGAAAAACAGTAGCCAACTTTAAATAAATAAAATCCATATTTTCTTTTTTCTTCCTCTTTTGAAAACCTCCCAGTGCTCTTTCCAATCTCAATGACATGGCAATTTGAATTTTATTAGAATTAATGCATAAATTAGGGCATTAGCTGAATTAGAAAAGCCCTTTTTCAATTAAGGGATCAGCCGTCAATTAGGAATGCTAAATGAACAAAGTAAGCCGATCTAATGACACTGAAGCAAACTGAACCTAGAGCTGCGCATGTGTGATCTATTCATCCCCATCAGTGGGGGGCTGCTGGATTCCTGCAGGAATTCAATTAGCAACTGATTCAGACCTGGAAATCAGGTAGTTACGACAGAAGCCTGAGGACCCTTCAACTTTGACTGGAGCTGCCCATCTCCTGTCCTTGAAGACCATATGACAAGAAGAACAGATCCATATCTTTACTATTTCCCACCATAACAGAAATTAAAATATTTCACTTATATAACACTTTTGGCCCCTTCTTCTTGACAGATTTGTTAAAGGTTGTTTAGGTTGTGGACTACAATTTTCCCACATCGCAGCTGGGTCTCTCTCATGCTGTCTGGCAAACTCCAGAGTTGCTTTCAGATTTTCAGATTTTTGAGTAACGGCTTCTTTCTTGCCATCCTCCCATATAGGCCAGTGTTCAACAGAGTTCTTCATATAGTTGACTGGTGCACCATTAGCCACAGCCACTGAACTCTGTAGCCTCTGTATCCTTCAAAGTGATTGTTGGCCTCTCTGTGGCTTCTCTGACAAGTCTCGTTGTTGTTTGAGTGCTGATTTTTGAGGGATGGCCTTTTCTGCATAAGTAATTACCCCCATTGCTATGACACACCTGATTGAGCTGTGGTGACACCAATTGTCTTTAGAAGTCACCAAAAGGCCTATGGCAACTCTAAAGGAGTTACAGTCTTCCACAGCTGAGCTGGGAGACACTGTGCAGACTGCAACAATAGTCCGGGTGCTTCACAAAAGTGGACATTATGGGAGAGTGGCAAAATGAAAGCCATTGTTGAAAAAAGAAATCACATCAAATTTCGGCTAGAGTTTGTCAGAGGGCATGTGGGAGACTCTGAGGCTAACACCGCACATCATCCTGAGCACACCATCCCTACTGTGAAGCATGGTGGTGGCAGCATTATGCTAAGGGGATGCTTCTCTGCTTCAGGGCCTGGAAACCTTGTAAAGATATAGGGCAAAATGGAAAGTACAGAGAAATCCTGGAAGAAAACCTGCTGAAGTCTGCAAGAGACCTGGGACTTGGGAGAAGATTAATCTTCCAGCAGGACAATCACCCCAAACATACATCCAAAGCCACACTGGAATGGATTAAAAACAAAAAGGTCAATGTCCTGGAGTGGCCCAGTCAATCTAAATGAGAATATGTGGAAAGAGTTGACAATTGCTGTTCACCAAAGGTCCCCATCCAACTTGATGGAGCTTGAGCAGTTTTGCAAAGAAAAATGCCAAAGCTGCTTCTATCAAATATTAACTGAAGGGGGTGATTACTTTTTTCTGTTTTGTATTTGTAATTCATTTAGAACATTTTGCAGATTATATGTTTCACTTTGACATTATGGAAATGTTCTATGCTGATCAATGGCAAAAACAATGTTGTAATACAATGAAATGTGGAAAAGTCCAAGGGAGGTGAAAACTTTTGAGAGTCACTGTAAGAGTGACCAGAATACATCCTGGACTGAAAGGATTGTCCTACACAGAAAGATGAGAGAAACGTCATGTTTGGAGCCTGAAACAACACAATCTGTTATGGGATTTGATTCAGGTATTTGGAAACCTGCAAGGAAAATTGACAGAATCATCCCAAATATCAGGCTTTTAAAGGACACAAATGCAATCTGACTGGGGACGCATCCACACTCACAATGCTGAGGATTTCAAAGATGCTGGTTAGCCACACGGTGGAAAGAGACACGCTGGAATCTATCGCAGCCTGACAGGTCTCTTTAATCAATAAGCAATTAAGTAAATAAACATTCACAATGGACCCAATCACTTCACTTTAATAATTGTTCTTGTATTGTGAGAGAAAACAGTATGTACATATATATATATATATATATATATATATATATATATATATATATATATATATATATATATATATATATATATATATAATGTAATGTGTGAGCGTTTCTATTGGCTTTGGTTCTTTCAGTACAGCACATCCTCCACTGATCCAGAAAATTGGTGATTGAGTCGCTAGTCACAGGTTCAATAAACTAATAGATCAGCTGTCCAACTGCAGTTGCTAATTTGGGAGTTATACTGTAGTACATGGTCACAAGTGAAATTAATGTCTTTTATAAAGTGTTATGCTATGCTTACACTATAACTGATGTAGGAATTCATATATAACATTGTACTGATATGCTATTTCATTGTTGTTACACATTTATATACACATCGTGTTCATAATGTATGGAAGAAACATTTCATATCCTAGTGTGTTCTTTCTTATTGCTTATTTACTCTGGCTGTAGTAGATTATAATTAACCATTACATTTTTTGTAATTAGAGTTTAGATCTTTTAAATATAATATGTGGGGGGCCACAGTGCCTTGGGGGAGACTGGACGAGGGGTGGGACTAGCCATTTCCATCCCCTTATTTATATACTCTTAGTATCTTCTTTCATTGTGGTGAAAACATGTGTTCATTACCTATCCAGTTCTGAAAACTCTTTCACAGATTTTTGCAACTATGCCACAAACTAATTTAAGGAAATCTTATTGATGAATTCGGGCATCAACGACAGGAGACTTGCATTCACCAAAACTCCTACATCAGCAGCGAAGCTTATTTCCAATGAAGACGCATATTTCTAGCAGGCGAAAAAATCTAAAACTTACAGCGAGCTCCACTGAAATAGATCTCTTTGATTGACAAGCACGAAAAACTGCAACTAGTTTGCCTGCATAATATCAGTTGATATGTGATTTTTGTCGTACTTGTCCCATAGTGAAGTGTGGTTGGGTAGCAAAGATATGTTTGATGAGTCAAAATTGCCTGATTTCAAGTTTTTCGACTTCTAAATGTCGTATTTCAGGTCACCAATTTTCAACATTTTATGGGGGAGGCTTCACTTCATTTTGGCCCCCATCCAGGAATTCCTGGCTATGCCACTGATTCAAAAGACATTTTATTCTTGCAGTGCTTCACTTTCAGGAAACAAACAAGCAATGCTTAACAACATAAACAAGCAAATGGACAATCCAAACAAATTCAGGACTGAGAATAAAAGAGGCATCTTTGCCCAAAGAGTTACGCGTTAAACAAACTACCAAACTGTGAGGCACAAGCCTGGGGTCCTTCAAGAAAAACATTGATGAGGATCTTGGATGTATAAGTTAATAATGATCAGCAACCTTCTCTATTATCTTATATTGTGATATGCAGAGACGGGGGTGGGGGGAGGTGAGATAAAAACACCTTTCTTTGTACCCTCTAGAAAAATCGAATTCTGATTAAGTTCTCTCTCCATTTCACTCTTCAGTACAACGTGAAAGGTGGGAAACATATGGTGCTATAAAGTGAGCCCACTATGAAGGAATGAGTTGTGTAAGAATTTTCTGGAACATCAATACTGTTTTTTGTTCTTCTATTTCTGTACATAAAACTCTTTGACTCTTCTCCAAGTTCTTCAGTAGATTAGTCTGTTCCTTAGCAACTGTCAGAGACTATATCTAGTGCTAAACAGGGTGTAATTATGTACTGCTTCCTTAATTACTAGCAGATGGCTTTATTAATAAAGTAAATGTGTGTTTTAAATTAAATAATGCCAAGATAATTTGGAAACTGCAAGATTGTTTTTTCTGTTTGTTTTTTTGTTTAATTATTTTGCAAATGTTCCACTTAGAGGAACTTATCTTTTGTTCAGGTGTTGGATGTTTTACTTTTTTATCTCTTTCTTCAAATTGTTGATTCCTTTCACCAGTAAATCATCTTTTGATCGCATTTTATGTCTAACGTGAAAGCTTCTAGCAAATAGCATATGATTGAAAAGCAATCATGCCAGAATCGATGTATATTTATTTACTCTCAACATTCTTGAGAAATTACAGTACACTACACATACACAACTAGTATATTCAGCTCTGGAAAAAAATAAGAGGCCACTGCCAAATGATCAGTTTCTCTGGTTTTACTATTTATAGGTATGTGTTTGGGTAAAATGAACATTTTTGTTTTATTCTATAAACTGCTGACAACATTTCTCCCAAATTCCAAATAAAAATATGAATGGGATGGAATGGCTGCCATACATGTAGAAATGTTGATTTAAGAAAGATCTGCAGTTGTCTCTTATTTTTTTCTAGAGCTGTATGTATACACAACACTTGACATACATTTACAACATATTTGTTATATTGCTTATACTAAATTCTAATTTTTATTCTGCTCCACACTACCTGTAGTCCAATAAGTTACACAGCTAACTCAAATCCCAGCTACAAACCAAGAAACAGGTGATATAGATCTATTGAGACAATAATTGGTTCACGTTAGACATTAAGATCTCAGGAGGAATGAAAACCACAAACACCTGTAGCCCTCCAGGACTGAGGAGTGAGTATCACTGCTTTGGGCCAGTGCAAGAAATGACCTAACCAGACTTCAGTTTCCCCATTCAAATACCAGCACATTTACATTGAAGAAAGGAGACACACACAAAAAAAAATGTATTTGTTAAATTTGAATTGTCTCAAGTATTTATTTTCTTATAAATGAACAGTAAATAAACAGTTTACAGGTGCCTAAAGAATGCCTGACTTTCTGGCTATTAGAACTGGGCATCATTCTTTCTTTTGATATTTGTGACCCAGACTTTTTCATTTCCTGCATACCAAATAATCCATTACCATGATTCAAACTCACCCTGAATGAACCAACAACAGAAAAGAGATAAAGACGACAAGGTATCGTTCTAGTTATCTCTTCAAAATTACATTTGAGATTTTCAGTTCCAGAAACCGCCAGGACAAAAGAAACCCACCTGAAGAACACTTGAGAGATAGTCGGGTTTGTCTGAATTGATGTTATTTTAAATATAATTTCAGGACAGAATTCAGAATTCCTTTTTGCTTGCTATTTAATTACTCTACCTCCCTTTTTGTAATACAATAACAATATCAATGTCAAAGACTAAGAGCTAATTTCTAATCAGAAATAATCACTACTGTTAGTATTATCTATCTCACTTAATAGCTTTAGTCTTTCATCATTGTTGTTTTTTTCTATATATTGTGTATTCAGATCCTCCACAGTTTTAACAACTGAATTATTACAAGATGCTATTAAACCAAGTAATCGTGGATAGAAAGCATACTGTAAATGTTTTTTGACTAAGCCCCGGTTTCAAGCACACATATACACACATGCATAATGGTAATAATATTATCTTAGTACAGATTGTGTAATAGAAGGTGTCACATTATTCAAAACTCATGTTCCCAATCACATCTGTTGTTGCTGTCTGGAAGGCACAGTTCTATGAACTCAGGAATTACGATAAGAAATAAAACTTTTATTTCTCATTCTCAACTATCAGTTATAATGAACTTCATACACGTGTAGGCGTATGAGCTTCAGGTTCTATGTATAGCAGGTGACAGAGCAGAGAAGTTTATTAGCTGGGTAAACAGGAAGGTGTGAACTTCATCATTTGCGTAACTAAAGTTTAGATCCAAAAAACCATGGAAACAGTCATGAAAAGAGTGCTAAATTTGGCAGACAGTAAGGTTTTATGTAGACAGTATATCTCCAGTCTAGAGTCTAGAGCTCACAATGTACTCTTGTAATTGTCATCACTCCTGGCAATCTATGGCCTGTTGTCATAGAGTTTATAAAGGCGCTGTACAATGGGGATGGTTTCAGGTTTGGGTCACCTACAGAACCTGGCCATTCCCAGATCATTGTTGCCGGACAAGGCCACGGGACTGCAGCTGGGTTTTCCACTGCCGCTTTCCCGCACCTCTCTGAGTAGAAGCACCTCAAGTGTTCCTGAAGACACAGTGGGCTGCCAATGTAGAATATGAGTATGAAGCATCAAGTGGTTACCACATTTTTGAGAAGTCAATGCATGTACATGTGTTATGAATATTATTAACATGAATATAAGTATTAGTATTATAAATAATATGTGATGTTTTATATATAAACAGTTGTCTTTCTTCTGAGTTCACCAGAAACAGATCACAGTCAAAGCATAATAAATATAGAACCACTACAAGTGGGAAGATATTTCTGTATTAAAAAACAAACAAAAAAAATCCAGACTAAAATAAATAAATAAATAAATAAATAAATGCAATAAACATGAAAGAATGGAATTATTACTGTTATTTATTTCAAGAGCAACATGTTTATCCTGCATTTCAAAACCTGCTGCTGTTTGCTTGATGGCGAATAGCTTCTTTATGACCATGAATAAAATGTTTGAAGCCCCTAAAATCAAACACGAGAAGCAAAGAAGAAACTGGCCCGTGATCAGGATGTTCATATTTCATTTCTGAAACCAGGGCTTTAAAATGACATCTTATGCCATTAACTGATATTTATGAACCCGATTTGAAGGGTTCTGTTCTGTTCTGGAATATTTATGTTCTTTTTGAATCAATCATTTTGGTCTACAAATACCAGTAGTGTAGTGGTTAAAGGTGTACACCAGTGCAATTGGACTAAAAATATGCATCACTGTATACATGCAATATAGTATATTTTTGAGTATGTGTAATTATTACAATCATTGAGCTGTCATGTGTTTTACTGTGTGTTTTTTGGTTGTTGTTATTGTTAATCTTAATAATATGTGAATTAAACATAAAGCACATCTTAAATAGCAAGGAGCAAGCAGTTCTTTGTGATGCACGGGGGATTTCCATCTCTGCTGGTTTTCAATGTCCCATCAAGGAATTTTTTCCTTTTGTTCAAGGCTTCTTCATTTTTCAGGCTTTTAATTAAACTGACTGAGGCACACAGAAGTCTTTAATCCACCTACTCCTTGATGTGTGGGAGTAAGGATTATGAAAACAAATTGGCAAGGGACTTTTTTTTTATCATGGTTTCTCTTCTTTTCCTGATGCCTATACCAAGCGACTCATAATTTCACATTTTAGTTTACCCTGGTTGTTAATACTGGGGTGTTAAAATGCTTGATCAAAGTTCTGTAGACAGGTTGCGCAGGCAAAATTGGAGAAGTTGTTTGTTTTGCAGATATTCCCTCCATAATCAATGTTTGTTTGTACTGATAATCGTGAGACCCCATCAAATAGTTTCAGACAGGTCTGTCTCTCTTTCTGGCTGTAAGGCAGTAGTCCTCTAAGATACAGGATTAATGAGCTTGTTGGTGGCAGTCACAAGGTTTTTATGTGTGGTATGGTGCACCATTGAGTTGGTGTGTGAAGGAAATAAATGTCATTTTAATGGTTTTAATAACCTAATGGATGTTTTAGCTTTGTTTGTCAATTTACGGTACCAGGGTATCAATCAGTTGAGCTGGATTTTGCTCACATTATTTACGGGCAGCTGTGTGTGTGTGGGGGGGGGGGGGGTGTACAGCAGGTTACAGCGGAGGAAGTTGAAGTGAAGTGGCTTTCAATATTTCCTTTATGCCAAGAAAATGAAAGGACTACAATGTAGCATTATTCAGAAATGTACTGACTACTAATTTGTATAAAGGCTGACCTGAAACCCAGCACACAACAATGTATGTCTTCTCTATGACTGCATTAAAAACTTTAAACACAATTATTTAAATTAACTCAGGAAAATGGCTATATGGAAATGTTGGTGCATATATTAAATATACAATATATATGTATGTGTGTGTATATATATATATATATATATATATATATATATTGATACAATTATCAACCAGCTATATGATCAATGGAAAAAGTTATCAAATAATTTACTGAAAGTTTGTCATCTAACATTTTGCATGCACCCAAGACACTCCGGCAGTGTTACAAGGCTGCCCTCTGCTGCTGGATTTGTGTTTAATACTCAGTAGGACCAGGTTTTAACTGTGGCTTTCAAAGGAACATGTAGATCTTACTTACTACGAGTCATTCTGTTCATAGCTGAGTTTTCGTCTGATCTAATGTTTATACATATATAAAACAAGTCACTGACACTGATACAGCTGTATCTAATATCAGAATGATACTGTAATTGCATAGTAATTCAGCAACGATAGCTAAACCAGTTAAGCCACTAGATCAAGAGATGCCCGTACGTCAATGAACAGTCGTAATGAAATGTGTTTGCATTCCAGTGTGTTTGTTTCAGTTTTGTTTTCCTCTCATCTCTGCTTACGATCAGCACAACACATGACCTTACCAGTACCAGTTTGTTTGTTCTGTGTTCGATGGACTCATGATGCACAATGTCAATAATTTGCTTCTGCTAATCTTACAGGGAAACAAAATAGAGTGCGATGGCAGTTCACAGCAAGAGGCTTAAGTCCTGCCTTTGGTTGCATTAGCAGCCCCGAAGACTTCATTTTAATTAGCAGTTTGTTTTTGTTTTTTTTGTTTTTCTCGGAACGTCAAAACTTGAAATTAGTATTTTGCTAATGACTTGTCACCAGTTTTTGTGTCTTTACTGTTTGTGCTTCAGATGCTAATTTTTCCTGAGAAAAAATAAAAAATAAAAAATAAAATCGCCAGCTCACAGTTAATTGAATTGTCTTCATTAATGCACAAGCTAATGCAGACATGCAGACTGATGTTTGGTGCTTACAATCAGCAGAAGAGGATATCAGGAAAACAGGCTTGTTCTGCTAGGGGGGATTTGCACAGGTATTCACCAAAGTAAACACTGCCCTCAAGCAATTTATATAAATAAATCACTGCTGAAATGTTCCTCCTGCTGATAATGTTACACTATACAACTGAATGATTTATTTATTCATTATGCTGGTCACTTCTATTTCTGTCTATACAGGTGTACTGTTGCCATTATTAACACACCTTTTTTTTCGAGATGTCAGCTGTGTATTATACTGAAATCACACATTTTGTGGGATTTCAGACTTCAGGCATATCACAAATAAAAGGGTTACATTCATGTATTAGTGGAGGAATATCAGCATAGATCCCATGACCACATTAGAAAGTATGGGGAACATGGGCTGGGGTTCATCTAAAGCTCAAATATTGGCAAAATTATTGCTATTATACAAACATATTTAATAACTTAATTAGAAGCAAGAGTCATGTTACATTGTGCACAAAGTGGTTTGGTTAAGGTACTAAACAGTAAGAAATTAGATGCATTTTGCAATATAAATATTGTTTCATAAAATTTAAATACTTGCCCCTTTAATTTTTTATAATGGAATTTGAGCAATTATTCTTCTATGATTTAATAAGGATGGTAGTCTTTATTGTTCCCTGACTGACAGGTGCTCAATCGGTGCAATGCTCCAATGTGCAGAGCAGACTGACCTGAGGCAGAATTACAGAGGATCAACTCACTTCAGCTTTCTTTCATTGAGTTGAAATGGTATTGTATGCTTGCAGTGTACTCTGATTATACAGTGTTTGTACACATAGAGATGCATTTTAATGTACATGGAATGGTCTGGTGTTATATTTCTATGTACAACCAAGACGAATACAAAGAAAGGAAGGTTGGTAATGAGAAATGGAGTAACAGAGGGCTGTCCTTTGTGTTTGTGCTACCGCAAAGGCCAAAGTCAACTTGGTGGCTCATTGGAGCTGCCAAGAAATGGTCTTCAATTACTGACAGGCATCCACCCTGCAAAAGCAGCCCCTGCTGCCATCACTGATAATTGGCACATTTCCTAGCAGTTTCAGGGAACCCTTTTACCCCACCAACAGGGGAGTTTCTATGCAGTCTGGGATGCAGTCTTTGTACCGTAACCAGACACTGCATATTACCAAAACTATTTAAAGGTTTTAATATCAGAACTTGTTTTTAACAGCAAAAAATGTATTCCAAACACATCTATAAAAAGTAATTTTCGCAATCTGTCATTTAATTAATTGCTGCAGCCTCCACATTGTGCACTATGTACAAGCCAGAAAACTAGTAGACACTTATGAGTAAGAAACAGTTAAACTTCAAATCTTCAGATGTTATAATTTAAATTTTGATATTATGGATTAAGCTAGACATACTGTAAGAGTATATATACATATATATGTACACTGTCTGCAAGCTTGCTTTACCGATTCAGAAGAGCTACAAGAGGCTCAGAAATAACCTGGAGCTTCTTCCTATTTAGAGTGCTTTAACGGTTTATGGAAATGTATTTTTACAAGGCTACGAATCAACAACACAGCATGAAAATCAATCAAAGAGAATGAATAGTGAATAAGAACATTTCATACATATCTATAATCAATATCTGGGTTGAAATATCAACCTTTCGTCTACATAACAATTCCATACAGCGATTTTGTGGGTTGGAAATGTATATTCCCAGGAATATGCACACTAAATGGTTCTCAACCTTGTTAGAGTTAATAAGCCTGATATGTGATACCAATAGAATATCTAATGATAACTAATTAGAAAGGTTTTAAAGTCATTAAACACACAACAGAAATTACTGTCAGGGTGATTTTACTTTCACTAGTCGGGCAACACAAATAAGCTGTCTTGTGTCCTTTTTAAAAAGAAAAACGTTGACTGGTTGCATTCTCAAATGAATCAAAGATTATTGGATCTATTTATAAACCACCGTATTGCCGTGAATACTGATGAAGAAACATTTTTCATTTGAAATTGTTAAAAATGTCAGTTTTCTGTCATTTGTTACTGTAAGGACATTTTACCTGTTGGGTAAACGAAGACGTATACAGTTAAATTATTTTCATAACAGAGCAAGGATAGAACCTTTTTCAAAGCAGATAAATCACAAACAATGTTTTAAACTGCATGTGAAAACCAACACACAGGAATTTAGCAACACCTGAGAAAATACGTGCTTCTTTAGGTCTTACTACTGTCCTGAAAGCCACATTATTTCTTTTTAAGTAGTAATTTGCTTTCTGTGTTCCGCCTCCTACCAAACAGGTTGATTATAAATGTCAACAGAAAGCTCACAAAATTGCTGGTTAAGGGGGTGACATGTTGTGGCAATGAAGTGTCCTGACATTTGTGATGTGATTTTGAAGGTGAAGACATTTATTCTCAAACTCCTTTTTGTTGAAAGTGGGGACCAGCTGACCTTTAATGACATTTCAAAGTAGACAGGTATAATAAAGACATATATATATATAACTGTAAATAAATCTTTTAATGAATTGGGAAAGATAAGTGTCCTTGCACTTGGGTAAATAATTGCCTTTATTAAATTATACTGTATTAAACCTGCAGTTGACTTGAGTTTTTAGAGAATGTGGATTTTTAGTCATCATGGTGACAACAAAACAAACTATAAGACTAGTTAACAATTTTTAAAAACGTCCGCCTGGTGAAGGCTAGAAACGCAAAGTTCAGATCAATTATTCACAGCTTTGAATATTAATGGCTGATGTTTTTCAAAGGGTTAATACTGCCATTCAAGAAAACATTTTCAATTGCATAACCCTTTTCAGTGAACTTTAAGTCAGCAGTAAATAATTGAGGGGAAGAAAAAAAAAAACTCAGATAATACAAAGTAGAACCTTTGCATTAACACAGAAAGGGAGCAAGCACACAAACGAAAAGATTTTCTCCCAGATGAAATTATTTATTAGTGAAGCAGTCACGATTATTATGATTATTTTTTTTATGATTTTTTCTGTACATAGTAGTATTCAGGTTATAATAGAAGACTGAATACCTTCTCTCGGATTGCCTTCTATTTTCAGAAGCTAACAGCCTATTAACAGAGCATTCAGAACATATCTCCAGAACACTCAAATTTTCAGAATCGTTGGAACCATTCAAAGGTAGCGGCTGTTGTGAAGGAAAGTAATTACCCTCAATCCAGCTCCTAGTATCTGTACTGTGCTTACAAGAGTAGTGTACACCTTTCACAGTTACATGTTATTTCATTTCTATATCCTGTATGTTTTCTGTGTAATTCTCTTTTGTGGTGTCAATCTTGACTATCATATGCTAGGAACAGTAAGCATTGGGGGAAAGCTTAAATATTAAAGAGGAAGACAAATCCATTGGTATATCATCTAAAGATCTCAAGTCACTCCCAATTGAGTTTTAAGTAACTTCCTCTGTACACTTCCTAGACATTTTCTTATGAAAACCCTTTGCAAAGCCATCCTTAATGAAACAGCTTATCTGCCTTTTATTTAAGCAAAAACGTCAACCAGAAATCACACAGAAAAAATGTATGTCTGGAAACGACCAATGTACAGTAATCCCTTAATTTGCCCAGAAAAAAAAAATACATATGATTCTATTAACAATAATGGAATTTTATATATTTTTTAATTTAACTGTGTGATTTACAAGGCATTGATTGTAAGAGAAAATAGCAGATATAGATAACCAACATACAGCTTTAAAGGAGCAAATATAGTCAGTTTTACCGTAGTCTGTATAAAGTATTTCTCAGATGTCAGAATTCCAGTCCCCAAAATAATTTTCTAGAACAAAAACATCTACAGAGAACAAAGTTTGTTTTATTACAGTATGTACCGGCATTCGTCTTAAGAAAACAAAATCTATTTGCAAAAGTGAATCTTTGCAGTAAAATTAATGTCAGTCTTCCCTTTGCGAGGGATCTCTCTGAGACAAGAAGGACTCTTATTGACTGAGCATACCTATTTAAATTGGAATTAGTACACAACATTGCATCCGGAGGTCCACCCTAGTGTTATACCAGCAAAACAGTCCTGTAGTGCTATGAGCTGAGTAACAGGTGTTTAAAAAAAAAAAAAAAAAAAAAAAAAAAAAAAAAAAAAACACACAAAGCAAATAACAGACAAACAATAGAAAGGTATGTTAGAGCAGAGAGAAATAATAAAATTGCATTTGGAGAAATAACCAAAGTAAGGTAGACAAAAGCAGTTATTGGTCTAAGTGCATCCCCACAGCTGGAGTGCTTTACTACTGGGGGTAGTAGGGCTGCTGGGGCTGCTGGGGCTGCTGGGGCTGCTGCTGGTAGGGGTAAGGGTGTTGCTGGGGCTGCTGGGCCCCAGGAAAAGGTGCTTGTCCTGGAGTCTGGTACATGTACGGCATACCATACTGACCATAAGCATAGGCATTGTAGCCCATGGGCATCGGGACATACCTGCAAAATGAATTATTATTATTAATAAGGCATGTTTTAAACGTCTTCAGATTGGAATTGCAATGCCTGGATGAAAATTATAAAAACATAAATAAATCTTGGGCAGATTCAGATTTTTCATTTCAGATAAAATAAATAAATGCATACATAGGTAAATAAAAGAGCAACGTACACACAATTAATGTTTATCCTTGAGTATCTGGTATGGCACAGTTTCCCTCAATATAGACATGTGGACGAGTAGAGCAGGGACACTGGCACTTTGGCACATAGTGACGCCGAAGCGAGACACTCAGACGTGCAGTGCATGGGCACTTACCCTGGGTATCCCGGGTATGTTGGGTAGGGGGGACCCTGCGCTTGTGAGGGGGCTCCGGGATGAACCATCGATGGATTGGCAGGGGGAGGAACTGCGCTGGTCGGCACCGCAGCTGGGGGGGGCACGTTGGTGCTCGGGGTGGTGCTCGGGGTGGTGCTGGTGGCTGGAGTAGAGAATGTAGGAGGCGGGGGGCGTGCCGGGGGCTGAGAAGAGCTCTGCTGAAACACACAGAAAGGATTCCAGTCACTGTTCAGATGTAGCTTCAACTCTCTTGCCGTTGTGAGAAATGAGGGAAAGAAACCGACGGCATGCATTTCACCCATGAAGCTGCCTCAGATCACCCCCCGCCCCCCCCCCCCATCATCCCAAATCTGAATTTTCGATTATACAAAACACTGAACCTTTCTTTCTCAAAGAGTCTTTCTTAAGAGGCACAAAATGTGTGGGGAGTGGGATTGTGTTAAACTACATGTCTTTCTGATTAATCTACCAATTTTATGAGTGACTGGCTTGGCGCTATGGTCTACTGACACCCAATCTACTGATGAATTGGATTTGTAGCGTGCTGCAGAGGGGGCCGATTCTGAATGCGAGGTCTAGCTAGGCTGGGCACTTACAAACATGGTTCTCGGGGCCGGTGTGGGGATGCTGGGGCCGGTGCTGGCAGCAGGGCTGGGAGTGCTGGACTGGTACGCGGGCACGGAAGGGAAAGAGGGAGCACTGGGCTCACGGGCGATGCTCTGCTGCAGCTCCCTGCAAGAAACAGCAGGAGGTTCAACACAAGAAGTGGATGGTCAAACGTCAATATCAGATTTACAGAAAATATATGGAGGTTTAAAATCAGGCTGACTTACTTGAGTAGTTCATCTCGTTCCGTTTTACGTGCAAAAACAATGTCACTGCACTTGTTTTGGAACTTCAGCAGGATTTCTGTGAGATCGTTATAAAACTGAAATAAACATATTTCAGTTACTATCAGACATGGGCTTAAAACACTTCTGATAAGTTAGTTTTAAATATTTGTATAAATCACGCCTCTTGTAGCACAGTTCTGACATTGGTGGTCTGCTTTGAAACAAGCTCAGTTATACAGACAAAACAGAGGAATATGCACGTTTATTGGCTGATGTCACTGAAATGGCCTCCATAAATTTTTTAATCAAACCAACTAATATCCACAAATCAGTTTTAATCTTGTATGTCTAAAGTAACATTTCCAAATCGATGATGGACATATAAAATGCGTACGTGAAAACAAGAAAATATTAAATCTTTAAAAACTCCTATTACATCTAATCTTTGTTTATCACAAAGGACTGATTGTAGAATTAGTTGATTATTATTTTGTTTCCTGCAACACTGTGAAGGTTGCCCACCTTGGTCCCTTCTCTCAGATTCTTCGAGATCTCGATGTAGCTGTCATGAGCCGAGGCCAGTTTCTTCATCACCTCCTCTCTTTGGTTGGCCTCTGAATTGGATTGCTTCATTGTGGAGAACTCCTGGTGGGATGTCTATTAAAAACAGATCAATTTAGGCTCGTTAGGGTTTCCCATTTTTATTTCTTCCTACCATCTCCCAGAAGGAACCCTCCAAGTTCTGCCAGCATACGAGCACTAGATGCATTTTAAAAGGTGCTTCACAGACCTGCACATTCCCCAGAATCTCCTCCTGGGTCTTCAAGCTCTGCTGGACCTTCTGGGTGTATCCACCGTAGATGTTGTCCAGCTCGGTCACCGAGAGAGCCTCCTCATTTAAGGCGCCGTCCTGAGCTAGGGCAGTGAGGAACCTGGTGGTCATGTCAAACTGCGCGGACTTGATGTCGTTCTCTAGCTGCTCGCGCTCCTTTTTCACCTCATCCATCTTGGCCAGCAGGGACCGGAGCACACCCACCACCTGTCAGGAACAGGTTTATTAAAGAACCCAGCACTTTTATTAAAATACTATACTTTACTGTATACTAATCTTATTCATTTAGGTTAGAAAGGTGTTCACACAATGCATTAGAATGCAATGAGACAACTTCGGTTGGGACAAATTCTCCAGAGAGCAACCGCTTGATACGATGCATTGAGCACAGAACTCAGACCGTACTCAGAACTTGAACTTTTACTAGAATGAGCGAACCGTACATGCAGTCTGCAATACTGTATTACAGGGAAACATTGAAAGTACCTTTATCTTTGAAAAATACCTGAGGTGATGATTTACTCTGAGACCTGAGGGTCCAAGAAACACATTCAGACCTTAAACACCTTTACCATGCATCATGAATTAAGAACTTTTGTCTGGGAAGGAAGTGTTCTCTACACAGATTCCCAGTCTCCCTACTCAGCAAGCGGTGTTATTTATGAGTTTATTTTGACCTAGCAGCCTTCTGTGCTTTCATATCTGCTGTTGCTATAGCAGTGTGAGACTCTATCGTGTTACAGAAAGCCCTTTGATTAGGATGGTACGATCATAACTGCCGACTGGCATACATATTTCTCTCTGGGGGATTGACTCCAGAATGGACACAGAAAGAACTCAACAATGGATCAGCTATTTGGCGGCTCAGAGTTTAATGAACCCTTTTAGCCGTCTGCACATTTCCTCAGGCAGGTGTCTGCTCTTGTTTATCGTGTCGGCTCACCTCGCTGCCCTGCAGAGTTTTTGCTGGATTGGCGGAGGGAATAGCAGCATTGAGCTCAGCCTCAGGTTTGCAGAGCAGGGCAATCATCTCGCAGTGGGTGTTGTACTGTTCTCTGACCACTTTGTCTGCCTGCACGGCCTTATCCAAAACATTGCTGAAACTTGTTCCCTCTGGAAATTAAGCAGAATTGGAGAAGCAACCGCATCATTACAGCACACAATGATGCAGTGATCTAGGGCAACAATTCCAATTACGGTGCACACAACCACAGCACAAAAGCCAGCAAGATATATCAGTTCAATCTTGGATTTCGTACGCATGTTATAACAACTATGAAAAACTGAGTTTGAAAAGTTAAAAATACATACAAAAAATAAATAAATGTCAATATAAACTATTTGGTAATATTTAATTCATTCAAATTTTGAATACAATACAATACTTTGGAAAAGAGAATGAAGCATTAGATGTTATTAAACTATATTACACAGGACTCTACACTTATTTTTCCTTTTTTTCATTTTTCAATTTAGGGGCACAGACCAAAATTTAGGGGCACACAAAAAAAATTGTGGCACATCATAAATGGTTAATAATCTTCTGCAATCTGACGTATCATTTCAGCACATCATCAACAAGACATCATTAAATGTAGGGTTGACGTTCATGTTGATTTTATGGTGGAGTGCAATCAGAGGACAAACTTTGTGAACAGAATTGCCTCTTTAGCAATGAAGTAAGTGATGTCGAACTTACAAGTCCACATCCAACACAGAAAACCTGTTCTTGACTGACTGTTTGGGTGTTTCTGATATTGTAAGGAATGTTATAAACTACTGCACATAATGTACACAGTACTCACAAAGAATAATACATTACAAAAAGTTAAATATTAAAACGTATAAATGAATGTTTGTTTGTGGTGGGTCTCAGAAGTATATGAATCAACATTTTCCACTATACAGTCATACACAAATGTTTGTGTATTAAGTATAAAAAGGACATACAGCATATCAGCATTTGGCCAAATAACGCCTATTAAATAATATTAAATTATATCAGTATTTAAATGTTATAAATGTTTTTTTTCCTCAAGTTTAATTTGCTGCCATCACAGTCTCATGAAAGAGATTGCTGATGGGACAGTCCTCATCCAGTGACTCGTCTTTTTTTGAGTTGAGTTGGCTATATATTATTAATTTATTATTATATTTTTTTTTACAATGCATCCAAAGTAATGTATAGAATCAATTAATAATTTAAATTGTCTTGTTAAATTAAATCATCTATACATCACATACATTTATAGTTTATATAAAAATAAACACTTTAGATTTGTACAGTGGGTACAGGCCTAGTTTTTAATCTGCATTTCTTAGTAAACCCCATCATGTGAAAACCCTTTCTTTTTGTTTGAACAAATGTAACCCACAGTCGCCTTATTAGGGATCTTTTGGGAAATTATTATACATTGATGGTCACATATTTCCACATTTAAGAAGTTGTACTGTTTGGGATTTCTGAATCCAGCTTCATACATTTTTGGTCATGTTACTTGAAAATGAGTCCAGTTTATACATCCCATAACCTTTGGGATTCCAGATGTGTTGTAAAACTCACATTGGGTCTTATCTCAATCTCTTTCTGAAATCAGAAAGCGAATAATTGTGTCATGTTGAACCAAATGATACAATACATTCGCTTTCCGATTTCAGAATTGGTTCATCAAAGCATCCATGACTTCCGTGATACATTTTGATATTGAGGACTGTGAAATACTTTGTCGGTCACCGTTAGACTTAGAGGTGATTCCTTCTGGTGGGTGATTCTAGATCATTGTGCACAATGTCACATGGTCCGTTTGTTGAATCGGCATTTTTGCAATATTTGCTACTCAGTAGCATCCATAAAGTTTTCATGTATTCTGTAAATTGTTTTCAGGATATTGTCTAAGTCGCCTTCACCACCAAAGCACCTGGAAAACTATTTTGCAGGAACAAAGTAGAAATCAAGAATCACAGCTTGGACTTGCACAACCCATTACCTTGACTTAGTACAACAAGGCTGCGAATTGAAACTACCAACGCAGACTAAATGCACTTCTCATTATCACATTTTAATGAACAGCTTGCGCGCATTCGGTGGGACTGGGCGCAGGCTGGACGAGCGCATCTTTACGCCACATGTAGGCACTTCTAAAAACTGACTGTTACACATATGCAACAAGACTCACGACTTTTTAAAATACAGCTGTATGTTGACTCATACTGGAGTTCCCACTAAAGTTGACCACAGACCGTTTAAGCACATCTAAATACTACAATTGATAATACTAATACCGTATTTTAAATTCCACACATTTTGTTTATGTTGTTTAGTAGATGTTTTTGATGTCACTGATGAAAACACTTGCTGATCGTGGTTTCTTGGCAGCGAAAAACAAAAGAATGGGTTTCAAATGCATTTTTCTATATTTATAGCGCAAAACAATACATGGTATATATATATATATATATATATATATATATATATATATATATATATATATTAGAATGGTATTATAAAGTTGTTTATGGAAAAACACTTAGACTTTTTGTTTTTAATACTAGGGTTAATATGGGTTAGGGTTAAGAGACAAATGTGTGCAGACAAACCTGCTCTCAGAGATTTGTAGAGGTCACTGGAAGGGGTTCGCTGCCAGCGCTGGGTAAACTTGTTTCTTAGTTCATTATCTGTCGCTTCTTCTTCATCCAATATTTTCAGAGACTGTAAAAATAGAAATCCTACTTTACCTGCCAGTGCTTATATCCAGGACTATTTGATGTTTTTTTAATTAACTTAAATTCAACTGAAAAGCTTTAAAACAAACTAAACAAAAAAAACTGGTAAACTAATCAGAATTGATGGATGACAGAACACTGTGAGAAAGGAGACATGCCTCATTCAGGATCTCTCTGTTCCTCTGCAGCAGCTCAGGCAGATCTCGGATCAGCTGTTCAATGTTCTGCAGGCCCCCCTGTTGGATGACGGCCCTCGACTTCTCCAGGATCGACTGAGGGACACTGTCTCCAGAGAGGTCCTCCAGTGCAGCCGGCAGGTTCAGCGACGCCAGCACTCTGTGACAGGAGACTGTGCTTTACAAAAAGGCTACATCAACTGGTTAACCAAAAGCAGGTCTATCCACAGACTTGGTGCTTACCCGAGTCTGAAGCTTTAACAACAACAAGGTGGTCACAAGTTAAATTTACCTTTCAAAGGCCTTCGTATGAAACTACCAAGAAAGTCATAAGTCTAACGGTTCATATTGTTCAATAGGTATTTAGATTACTCTTCTGTGGACCACAGTGTGAGCACCTCTGTCATAGTTGACGATTTATTACCCATTGCATAGATTTGTTGCCTCTCTCATTTGTGCTATTAGCCTGTTGACAATCTCAGCCTTCCTCTGGTTGTAGATGCTCATAGCCTTCTGTACAGCCATAGGCACCATCTTCTCAAACAGGTCTGGAAATGAAAAGCACCAGAAAAGGGTTATGAATACCGTTTCTAGCACTCAGTAGTGGTCTTCTATGGTCATGTCAAGGCTGCACAAATTCACATAGAACATCTCAAGATAAAACTTGTGTACATCTTTAAGACTTTAAGTGATTTCAAAAAGATAGATTTGACTTTGCTGTGCAAGTAAATGGTATAGTCTTTATACAATAATTCAAATGTCAGTCCCAGAAGGATACTTACTTTAGAGCAGTTACTAGGATTCCTTAGGTAATGAACAGTAATTATGATGGCACCACCCATAGTTGCCCAACTCAAAGCAAGGCTTCAAGCTATTACTACTGTAAAATGGCCTCTAATATCCAGCTTTATAATGATGAGATTCAGTATGACTCAGGTGACCCCACTTAATGTTGTTGCATCCTATTACCTGTGAACTTCTGGCTCAGGGGCACTTGTATTGCTGTGGCCTTTACTAAGGCGGCTTTTCCAATGCTGTCCAGGTCCTTCAGATCTGGAACACGGTCGTGGTAGATGAAGTCGTTGTCTTTTTTCGCAGCAGTCAGGGCACGTGTAATCTTGTCGGAGAGATCTTTCACATTGACGTACTCATCATAGCGAGAGGCCACCGTTTTCACCAAATCCGCTGCATGCTGAGAAGAAAACAAATGCCCCAAATGCTAAAGACTTGTGGTTTCGGTCACTAAACTAGGTTAACGGACCTAAACTTTCACTTTCAGAATTCTTCCCCTCACGTTTCAGCCTTGCAGCAGTGGAATTATGGCCTTAGAGATAAGAAATGTTTTTTGCACCTCATTACAGATGAAGTAAGAATTAACTTTAGTGTTTATATGTATAGAAAGACACACAAATTATATATTAAAAATACAAAACTGAAATATCATAACTGCATAAGTCTCCACCTCCCTAAGTGTAAGCACCTCCAGATTTGTGGAGTGCTTGGGACATTGTTGTCACATTCACAATTTGACCAGTATTGCCACTAAATGCCTGTAGCTCTTGCAAAGCTGGAAATGGCCTCTCTGATCAGTCTCCTTCTTGCTCGTTCATCCAGTTTGGAGGGATGGCCTGATCTAGGCAGGGCCTTAGTCGTTCCATACACCTTCTATTTCTTAATAATCGTCTTGAGCGTGCTCCAAGGGATATTCAAGGCCTTTGATAGTTTTTTTATACCCATCGCCTGATCTGTGCCTTTCTACAGAACTTAAACAGTTCTTTTGACAACTCCTTGGTGCTCATGGTTGAGTCTTTGCTTTGAAATGCAACCCAGCAGAGGGAACTGTTGAATTAATCCAGAAATCATGTGAATCACTACAGTGTAACATTACATTGCATTAAGGATTGCTATTACAGGAGGGGCAGACACTTATGCAACCATGCTATTTCTATTGTATTTTTTTTTTGTACTACTTTTCTATAGGTATGTTCTAGGGTGGCACAACTTGAGCAAACTGTACCTCATGTAAGAGGGCATGCATATCCCATAACTCCCCTAAACCTGTGAACTGGTTTGTAAATCTTGTCATTGCCATCAAGGCCATCAATCTCGCTTGGTCACCCAGTTCTGGTTCTTTCCAAAATATAACTATTTTCTAATAACAGATGTTCTGTTTAATTATCATGTATAATCAAATAATTCTGTATGAGAAAGTGCAAGTAGTCATTGAAATTGGTAATACTAACTTCCATATTACAGTTTCTTGCCAGATGGATGTGACCCTCATTAACATATCTGTCCACTATAAATAACCACTACCATTTTTCAGGGGATTCAAATTCTCTCATTCAGTGAGCTTTAAATTCTTCCTGCCTCATCAGATCAATCGTTCTTAGAATGCAGTGAATCAGAAGCGAGGTTTCCTGATCCTTCTTGTAAGTGGTTAATAAATACTTTAGTCTTCCGTTGCACTCACCTGTAATCTGGCAATCTCCTCCCCAAATTTCTTCTGCTGCTTGGCAAGGAGAGACTGGTGATACTCCGCATTAGCCTGCATGATGCAGTGCTTGGCAGCCAGAACTGGCAGCACCTCCTGGAAATAGAAATACTGACCAGGGGAAAGTCCAACCACAAACAACCACAGACAGAACATGGGATGCAGGAGAAGGATAAAGGGAAAAAGAAAAGGAAATGCGAATTAACGGTTAATGTTTTAGATAGGTTAAATCATTAGGAGTAAAAACCAGATGAGGAAAAAAACCAAACATTGGCTGGAGATTCAACACCCTCGAGACAGCTGGTTGGAAAACAGAGTGCTTTCAGAGTGCTTTCCCAGAGGGAACAGGAATTTGAATTACTCTGAACTGAGTTTCGCTGTTGCATATTTGCAGACAGTGCATCAATCCAAAAGTTCAGTTTTTGTAAGAGTAGAGTTTCTGATTTCATAGGTAATTTACACAAGAATAAGTACAGCATTTTTTGCCCAAGAAATGACATTGAATGCTGAACTTAATTTTAAATTAGTTGTCTTTTAGAAATAATATCAGAGCACAGCAACCTAAGCTGTAGGTTATTTGCATGCTGTTGCAATGCTATGCCATGTTATTTATGGTTCTGCTTTTTTTTTTTTTTTTTTTAATGTTTGTCTTTTAAAAATTAAGTCTTCATATATTTGTTTATTATTTGCCATGCAAATGCATTTGCTGCTTAAGGTATAAAAGATGCATCTTTCAAGCCAATGTGATTTTTACCCAAAGACTCCTATGTAGATAAAGTAAATGTTCATGCATTAATAAGTATAGTATAGTTTAATACTACACTTATTTCAGAATATGATTAGTGGTCATTCATTTTTTTTTCCCACCCCCAAGTTAATTTTAGGAACAAACATTTGAAGGTATTTACACAGGATGATATGTAATGCAAAGTTAAAAATATGTTGAGTATTTTAAAAAATAAATGTTGACATTAAATTATTTACCGTGGCACTTAAGTGCACAATAAATCATTTAATTTTGACAAAGTACCTTAATATACCAATTGGAAGCAAAGAACATACGGATGTGTTTTTTATAGAAAAAAAATATGAATGACCCGAACTATTTTATTTCACATATTGATCGCAATAAGTTTATGAAAGAGGAGGCAATAAAGGTTTCTGTAATGCCCAACCACCAGGGGGGAAAAAAAAGAGAACCATTTCTCCTCTCCTAAGAGAGAAGCTACCGCTCACTCCATCACAACCATTACACAGAACTTGGCATGTTACACGGGTTACATGTACAGATATAGAAGGATTAGCACAGGCAGTAAGGAAAGGTACGGACAAGTGTAGCTATTGTGGGCCGAAGGAGAAAATGGCACGGCCCTACTGCTCTATCTGTTCCATACTGGTGCTCGCTGCTGGTCTAAATGTCAGAATATTATACAAATATTGTTTTCTTAAGCCCTAAGAAGTCCTAAATGGTATTTACGGATGTGAGATTGGATCATACAGCTTGCAGTGTGGGATTTCACACCACTTCACACACATGGCCAGCTTCACTTTTGCCATCTAGATTACCCAGTGTTCATGTCATTGAAATTAAATCCAGGGTCAAACTGTTCTTCTAAAATGCTTCACATTAAAGATCAGACATTCAAGGTCTGAAGGTAAAATAATAAGATCAATGCTATGTTTGGAAATGACAAAATATGTCTGTGACTGTATAAAACATATTTAAAAAGCTATTCATTTATTGAAATACTGAACCGAACCAGACTGAAATCCGTATAATTCAGCATGTCTGAATTACTGTAGTATAAATGACTGGATTTTGTCCAGGAGCAAACCTGTCCATTAAGTGCTAGTATGGAATGGTCAGTGACTGAAATGAGTCAGAATTCATGAGTGTACATGCCATGTGCTCCGTGACAAAGGTGACTTCAGTGCACCATCACGTACCTTGGGCAAGTTCTCCTTGTACTGGCACTGCTTGAAGGCGTCCCCATAGAAATCTGCAGCTTGGTTGGCAAGCCTTGCAATGATGGCATCCTTCATTTTGTCTGTAAAATAAACCAAAACCACATTCCTGTTTTATGCAAGGACAAAAAAAAACATAGGCTCGGTGACAAAGGCACTATGTAAAGGAAAAACCTTCTCAATAACATTTTAACACTTATCCACTGGAGTTTTAAACACAGAAACTACAAATATAATACTACAAAGACAATACTAAACCAAGAAAACCAAGACTTCAATACATAAAATGTGTAAATATATTTTTAAAAATCTGGTAATGATAGAGAGGTTAAAGAAAGATATTATACAAATGTAGGCCTCCTTAACATTTGCCTAGAACACAGGTGCTGCGTTTCTACCATCCAGCCCAAAACCTATAAAGAATTGATCCATCTGCAGTATATTAAAAAATAAAGTTCAACACGGAACAAATGTTATTGCCTGCTTCCTGTACACTGTTATGAAATAAACTAGAGTGGCTTGTTTCAATATATTGCTAAGGTTTTAGGGCCCCCTAGTGTTTTCTTAAAGGAAGCAGTGAAAAACGAGAAGCAACATTAGGCTTGGATAGGTTGGGAAACACTGCTGTAGACCATCGTTCGGCTCTCCATGATGTAACTGCAGTTCCCTTTCTTGCAAGTTATAATGCGTTTCAGGGCCGACTCTGTGTCTCTGTCCCACAGGGATCTCATTTCCGATCCCGGCGCTCTCTCTTAATTCTGCTGATGTTCTACACCCCATTGCATCCCAGTGCGCCGCCTCGCTTTCCCCTCAACAGAAGCGTTACACTTATCTAGAAAGAGCAGTGAGGCGCCACGCAGAGCTCAACACGAGGGGGGAGGTCTGCATGGATAAATCACATTGTTCCCCGTTCAGCAGGACACCAAGAAATTGCTTCCCTACAGTGGCAGTAACCTGTACTGACTGCTTACAAGTCAGGATTAATTCTTGTAATTCAAAAGAAAGGCATGAAGGTGAACGCAGCAGCAGGGGAGCAGTTTTTACTTTACCTGTGAACCCTCACAACAGGCTTTATTAAGAGAAGCAGAATGAATAACTAATTCTGCCCTGAAAAACAAGTTCCTAACCTGTAACAATATGTTAATAGCTTTAATAGATGTGTAAACTGGAAGAAAGGAACACAGGAGAATAATAAAGCATATCAGAGAAAAAACTAAAAAAAAGAGGCAAAAATAAACCAAATGTCAGTTGCAAATTTCAGATCAAGTCATTTTGCACCCTCAAAGAGACCCCAAAAAAGTGCAGTGGCTGTAAAGCAAAGATGACAGATCCCATCATGTGCCCCGTTTTAGTGCTCAAATTCAGATAAGAAATTCCAATGATGCACCCTTACTTTCTTGGAGAGGAAAACAAAACCAGTGACACACTAATCTGGAAGCAGCCGATGAAGATCCCAGGGCTCTTACCTGACGTGGCTTTGACGAAGAAGACCTCCTGCGCCTGGGCCAGCATGATCTGTCCCAGGGTTCCCACAGTGTCTGGGGAGATGTCCATGGTGGGCTCGCGGTTCAGAGCGGACAGCACGGTGTCTTTGATGTGGGAGAAGGCCCCGCTGGCCAGCTGGCAGAGGGGAACAACAGGGGTTTAATTTCCATAAATCACTGCTTAGAATTTTAACAACAACAATGTAAACAAATGATACTTTAAATAAACTAATTCATCAACTATAACAGTTATACAGAAGTCCTGAACTTCCAGAATTTTTCACAAGGTGTCACTAACAAGCCAAAGGAAAACAAATATTGAATCCTTCTCTCTGAGAAAAGACTTGAGAAAGATAAATATATTTCATATCCTTCTAGAAAAGAAAAATACTGAAATGCTGTAATGAGTCTGCATTTCATATTGTAAAATTATCAAGTCTGACAGACACCTTTTTGGTTTTGGAAACAATCAAGTACATTATCCGAGATACAGACGTCCCTTTATATACATACACATATATACAAACACATATTTACATAATCTGTTTGATGCCTAACATGAATCTAAAAAATATATTATTATAATAAACATGAATAGCAATATTAACCAAATGCTATTCCACTTAACAAATCCCAGTTATTAAGATGTCCACCAAGAAGCGGACAAGATTCACTTTTACCTGATAAAACTTTGCAGCCGCCTTCAGGCCTTCATCATTGTCCAGGTTCTGCTCGGAGGCAATCTGGCTGGCCAGGGCTCCAACATTAAACAAAACGCAGCTCTTCTCATATCCCACACTAGCCAGGGCTGTGATAAAACAGAACAATATTAAATCAGATTAAATCACGCTCAGTGCATTCGACTCCCAGTTTCAGCTGATGTTCTGTGTTGGTGTATTTTTATGAGTGCTAATGCCATCTCAACATATTATACAGCTGCAAACAAGACACTATAGCCTAATGAACCTGAAGCCTTGACTTTTTCATGGCAGGACAATTTAATACATCTGGAAGTGTGATATGGAAACAACGGTGAACAAACTGCAGCAAATTCAGTACCTACTAGCCAACTCAAGCCCACCAGGATAAGCAATTAAATCAAGTCACTAGTGTCTTCTTAAATGGGAGTCATTTACATTACAAATGCTGTGGAGAACAGAATTAACCAGTGTATTAACCACAGACATGCAGCCAGGATGACATGGATACAATGTGGCATGGAGTCAACAAGGGACTGGAAACATTCTGCAGGAATCTGGCACCCTTCTTCGACAGGGAATTCCTCCCTCGATGGAGGCGGACAGTCTGTGGTCTGGTGACTGGGAGGGCCTTGGAAGATGGGTAACTTCGTCCTCATGCTCCCCAAGCCAAGCAATGACAACATGTTCCCTATGGACTAGAGCATTGTTATCCCAGATAACACTGTCCTAAGCAGGGAAGAAATGCTGCACCATGGCATGCGGTTGATCACTCAGGACAGTGACGTACCGCAATGCATCAACTCTACATTGACCCAGGCCAGGTAAATGGGCTCAACACCATTACGGAACCACCAGAACTGTTGTAACCAGACGCTCAGGGCTGTAGAGTCCTTTGGACTGTTGCCACATGTGCACATGTCCATGTCCATTCAACAATAGCATGGTGAAGGATGACTCATCGGACACATCACACTCCTCCACTGCTCTGAAGTGCATTGTCTACGGTCCTTGCACCACTGGACATCCAAACAGGTGTTGCCAGGTGATATATAAGCAATTTGTGCACAGCAACCCAGCTATGAAAATCAGGCCCATTGTTGCTCTTCAATGATGATGATGATGATGATGATGATGATGATGATAAGGTCTTTCATTCTTTTTCCCATGCTGACATCACCTTCAGTATAGTTTTTCATGACACATTATACATTTCCACAGCCTCTGTCACTGAAGCACCTGACAATCACACACCAACAGTACATCCCTTTCACAGCCACTGAGGGTGCCTCTTGCAGCTTCCTTGTATATACACTATGAAAGCACTTCTGGCATGGGATTTGCATATTTCACACATCAGACATCTGTGTGTGGAGGCCACATATTTGCATTAATTTTGAATGGCAATAGTACCCTGGCATTTTTGGACATTACCTGTACCTTAGTGGGAAATCTGGAGTAATCATCCAGGAGTAGATACTTCTCTAGCTGGCAATATTATGGCATAATTATTAAAAAATAAAGTCGTATTTTTTGCTGTATAACAGGCACCATGAATTTAGCTGTGTACCCCCAGATATTAATTTTCTCCTCTAACAGTTCTATAGTAGTTTCTGGTTTTCTCTCCTCTGTGCCCAATGCTTTTCTTTCTTTCTTTTTTTCTTTTGTTTCTCTTCACTTTCTAGGCATTACCAAATAAAAAGTATTGAGTAGCTTAGATTAAGGAACACACATTAACAATGCAGAGCTAGTCTGAACCTGTACTGTGTACACATGCTCTTCATGTAGAACAAAGGCTTGTCTCTTTCCTCATTACTCTCATGCTGAAGGCTGATGGCAGTAGTCACAAGGCAAGAGCAAGGACATCATACATCTACCGCAGGAGCATCAACGTGCTACAGAAGGGGACCATGCATTAGAACACAAGATGACGACAACTGATTTCTCATAGTTTTAGAAGGTTTTATTGGAACCGTAGTTGAGGAACCGGCTTGATAACTGTTCATTTAAAGCACTTCTAAAACGCGTACTGCACAGACTACTGTGGCTCTGTGTATTCTGCACATATACAAAATAAGATTTTTACAAATAACATTAACTTTTTTAATTTGATCAAATCCTGTATGTATGGAAAAGAGTAACTTACCAAGCTTGACAGAGCCACCAAAAAGGGAACCTTTGTCAAATGCATCTTTCCATGTGAAGGTTAAACACAACTGAAAAACAACATAACTGCTGTTAGACTGAAAAACTTCACCAAAATCCTAAATCTGAAAGTTAAAGGTAGGGTATGCAATCTGTTCCAGAAACATTTTTTGTTATACTGGTTGAAAGTCTCTTCACATCCTGATAGCAATCAATTAAAGTGGTGTAAATGTAAAAAAAAAAAATATATATATATATACATCTTCTGTGGAAGGGACAGGACTAAAAAAGGATCGACCAATCATTGCATTCGGTCCGAATGTAATGATAGGATGTCCTTCCTGTCTGTCAAACTATATTTGCATACCGCCGCGCAACTTGTTCGCGCAGACAATCACACGTCATCAGCGCCAGAACATTGACTGTGCAGAGCGAGCGCGAGAATGGATGGCGAGCCGCAGCTACTATTTTTAAAAACATAATAACCGTAAATAAGAGGTTTACGCTCGTTATGATTGTAATGTCTGACCTGTGAGTGAGACATGCGGTTCTGAAACTGTTGCGATCGATTCCACCCGCAGACTCTGCTCTGTGTGCGCATGTGTGACAGAGGGGCGTGGCTTTGGAGACGCTCTGCAGCGAGGGCGGCTCTATGCTTTCAAAACAAGCTGCTGACTGCTGGCCTCTCAGGATTGCACACCCTAGCTTTAACTTATTGAATAGATACGGCTTTGCAATTTGTAAAGAGGCTTTATGGTTAATTGCCACTAGGCTATGGGCCGCATTAAATCAAAACTTTGACCCACCTACTATTTACAAAATACAAACTTGTACTTCATTGTGATTATATTTACAAGTAGAAGAAAGAAGCATCTTACTAAAAGTCAAGTAGTTTTCTATTAGTGAGTCTAGATCTAGTACAAATATAAAAAATAACATTTTAAAATTGCATAATCCTCTATTTCATTAGATCTAAATCTCCCCCCGGTGTCATGTACCTGGTTCTCGGAAAAGGGAAATTTGGGTTCAACAGCACACAGCTGATCATAGTATCTGGTAGAAGAAAAAGAACACAAACATTAAACGGACCACTCATACATTAAAACAATTATTAATAATACTAATAAAATAAATAAAAAAGTAGCCTCCACTTATTTGCCTGCTTCTTTTTACCTCTTGTTCTTTTACAAGAGGAAATCCTTGCTTATACAGTGGGGGGGGAAAGTATTTGATCCCCTGCTGATTTTGTATGTTTGCCCACTGACAAAGAAATGATCAGTCTATAATTTTAATGGTAGGTGTATTTTAACAGTGAGGGACAGAATAACAACAAAAAAATCCAGAAAAACACATTTCAAAAAAGTTATAAATTGATTTGCATGTTAATGAGGGAAATAAGTATTTGACCCCTTCGACTTAGTACTTGGTGGCAAAACCCTTGTTGGCAATCACAGAGGTCAGACATTTCTTGTAGTTGGCCACCAGGTTTGCACACATCTCAGGAGGGATTTTGTCCCACTCCTCTTTGCAGATCCTCTCCAAGTCATTAAGGTTTCGAGGCTGACGTTTGGCAACTCGAACCTTCAGCTCCCTCCACAGATTTTCTATGGGATTAAGGTCTGGAGACTGGCTAGGCCACTCCAGCACCTTAATGTGCTTCTTCTTGAGCCACTCCTTTGTTGCCTTGGCTGTGTGTTTTGGGTCATTGTCATGCTGGAATACCCATCCACGACCCATTTTCAATGCCCTGGCTGAGGGAAGGAGGTTCTCGCCCAAGATTTGACGGTACATGGCCCCGTCCATCATCCCTTTGATGCGGTGCAGTTGTCCTGTCCCCTTAGCAGAAAAACACCCCCAAAGCATAATGTTTCCACCTCCATGTTTGACGGTGGGGATGGTGTTCTTGGGGTCATTCCTCCTCCTCCAAACACGGCGAACTGACTTGATGCCAAAGAGCTTGATTTTGGTCTCATCTGACCACAACACTTTCACCCAGTTCTCCTCTGAATCATTCAGATGTTCATTGGCAAACTTCAGACGGGCCTGTACATGTGCTTTCTTGAGCAGGGGGACCTTGCGGGCGCTGCAGGATTTCAGTCCTTCACAGCGTAGTGTGTTACCAATTGTTTTCTTGGTGACTATGGTCCCAGCTGCCTTGAGATCATTAACAAGATCCTCCCGTGTAGTTCTGGGCTGATTCCTCACCGTTCTCATGATCATTGAAACTCCACGAGGTGAGATCTTGCATGGAGCCCCAGACCGAGGGAGACTGACAGTTATTTTGTGTTTCTTCCATTTGCGAATAATCGCACCAACTGTTGTCACCTTCTCACCAAGCTGCTTATTTCCCTCATTAACATGCAAATCAATTTATAACTTTTTTGAAATGCGAGGGAAATAAGTATTTGATCCCCTATCAATCAGCAAGATTTCTGGCTCCCAGGTGTCTTTTATACAGGTAACGAGCTGAGATTAGGAGCACTCTCTTAAAGGGAGTGCTCCTAATCTCAGCTCGTTACCTGTATAAAAGACACCTGTCCACAGAAGCAATCATTCAATCAGATTCCAAACTCTCCACCATGGCCAAGACCAAAGAGCTGACCAAGGATGTCAGGGACAAGATTGTAGACCTACACAAGACTGGAATGGGCTACAAGACCATCGCCAAGCAACTTGGTGAGAAGGTGACAACAGATTATTCGCAAATGGAAGAAACACAAAATAACTTGTCAGTCTCTCTCGGTCTGGGGCTCCATGCAAGATCTCACCTCGTGGAGTTTCAATGATCATGAGAACGGTGAGGAATCAGCCCAGAACTACACGGGAGGATCTTGTTAATGATCTCAAGGCAGCTGGGACCATAGTCACCAAGAAAACAATTGGTAACACACTACGCTGTGAAGGACTGAAATCACTGTACCTCATCAATAAGGTGATGTGGGAATTACTCATCAAAACAAGGAAGAGGGCTAGAAAAACATTTTGAAAAAAAGTCCATGCCTTTGTAACGCATGACAGAATGTCATGAGGTATTCATTGTTGCTTCAGTCTCATCTAATGCAACCATTTCCTTTCTCTGCAGGAAACATTCTTTTAAAAAAAAGATGCACTAAAGTTTGTTTCAGGAACTTTTCAGTAAGCATGTTACATACTGTACACAGGTTAGAGACCACTTCCTGGGTACAACAAAGGCTTCCCACTTTCCTATGGTTCAACTTCATTGTCCGTTTCAATAATATATTGATCACATGGCAACTGAAGGTCAGCGGCACGTCCCAGTGAGTCAGAAAGTAAATAACTTCAGTTCACAGATGGATAATGCAACCAAAGCAACCAACTCATATTTATATAAGCAGTGAAAAGTATTTTTATAAATAAACAGTTCACAAACTGGAGTTTTAAAAATATGCAAAAGTTTGATGACCCTCAAAAGATAAATACAGAGTGAAACTAATATGCCAAAACTAAAGTAAAAAAATAGTTAGTCAAAAGAAAATAATGATCAAAGTGCCATAAGGTTTTGAAAATGTTTATTATGTAACCTGTATGTCACCTTGGACATCTGCTAAGACATAAATAATAATAATAGTAGGACGATTTGTCAAAAAGTCTCATAAATGGATATAATATTAAATGTTAAGTGTAAAACAAATACCGTATAGTGCAGGTTTCCTTAAAAAAAATCGAATTAAATTTCTAGCCAAACTAATCAGCTTCCGTTTAACCACAAAACACTGCATTTCCCTCTGACCCTTGAGGAAAAGAAAGCAGTTACATCACTCTCAAAACATAACATAGCTATTTTAGTAACTTCTCTAGCAGTGCCAGGGCAGCTAAACTAACACAATGGTGCCATTGAAAGTTTAAGCATTTCATATTTTCCAGATACATGAACTGTGGATTTGCTGGGTGTGTAGGACATTGGTTTTATTGGTTTTCAAAGAATTCACAGCAGCACCCCCAGCCTGTATTATTTTCCTACTCCAATACACTATCATGTTTCCATTCTATGCAAGTTTCTTTTAACAAACATTTTTCAAAGTTTTCCCAGATTGTTTAACCCATTTTAATGTTTTAGCTTGCACAATACTATAATGTTTAATGTTATAATAGTGTAATAATGTTTTAAGCATGTTCTTCACAAATTCATGAACACTTTATTATGCATATTATAATCTGTATATTTTAAATTCATGTGGACTACACTTAATCTAACAATACCACATCAGCATCAAAACCTTAAGCAGAAGAACTAAACTTCATACCAGAACAATACTTCTGCGCATTGCAGGCTTCCTAAAAATCACTTTAAAAGTCACCTTTTTAAGTGTCTTTTCACAGCCAGTGTTGTCTGCAGTATATAATGTGTTGTTATTAAAGAGTTAACCGGTACTAGTAACTGTTGACCGTTACTTAGATTTCTGATCAAGCACTCTCCCTGTCAAAATGATCAGTTTAAAGCCCAAAGTTACACAATGTCCACTGCCATGCAACCATAGTGCACATAATCTATTCACAAAGAAATCAACCTGTGCTATCAAAATGAGTAGCTATTACTTAAGGTCTCCAAAATTGTGCAAAGGTATGGACAGTCAGGGATTTTAAAATAAAGAAAAAAAAATGTTTTTTGTTTTTGTTTTTGTATTTGCATATTGGCTCTTAACTGATTCAAAGCTAGCATCAGCTACAATAGCAACCATTTAACTGGACTGAGAAAGCAATACCACAATACAAAATGCAAAGCTTTCTTTTAGAGTACAATAACCATAACATCTAACTCACAGCTCAGGCTCCACTGTAGCCTACAAAGATCCTCACTTGCACTGCAACTAAACATTTGATTGCAAATGTGGAAGTTTGTAAATCTAAGTAGAACTGTATTGACATGCATTTCATAACTGTATCTTTGATTTTCACACAGTCCTGTTTTGAAGAGCTGTTGCAATAGGTCAATGGAATATGATCTGCTTTACTGAAAACCTCAAGTTGTGAAGATTCCCATTTTCACCAAAGCCCTATTACAAGTTTTTCCAATTGTGAACTGGTATGGAGCAGAAGAAAAACTCCAAAACATGGAAACATGCTTAGAGTCTCAAGTACTTATGAATGTCATGCAACGTGTCCAGTTAGTGATTCATTTTCCTGTGTATTTTAACCTGTGACATTTCAACTCATGACTGAAAACCTGTGGGCGGAAAAGTGAAACGATGCTCTGTAGGTTGTCCTAAGATTTCACTGCCTTCTCTATTAAACTGGGAATATTTTTGAAAATATCCAGAAAATCTTTTTTTTGTTGTTTTTTTTTTTAGATCAGCTGGGGCTTTTTACACTGCATTTTAAACACCCAGTGAACAAATGTATAGTGGTTGTTATTCATTTGATTTAATGCATGATCATCATTGTGTTTTTCTTACCAGGGAAGGTGCACAAACTACAAAGGTTCGTATCACGTTTCTGAAAACTGAATGTATTGGTAAGTCTGCGTGATGGTGAGAAACACAAACACGTTGCAGCATTAGGTTACTATACAGACACAGTGTCCAATTACATACCTGGATGAGGCCTTATTGGTTACAAGCCAGGATGAAGGTAATACATTGTTTCTGGATGCACGTCATGAAACAGTTCACTTTAAAAGAAATGCTGTGTCACAGGTGAAGAATGCACGAAACCTCCCCGTAAAGGAGACTCCCAGTAGATCAATGTGTGTGAATGGGGCTGCGTTTTCATAAAGCCACAAATCTGTACTGTATTAACCATGATGCAACAAGGGTCCACACCAAAGAAACCACTTGTTATCGATCAATGAAATGACAGGTGGAGAAGAAGAAAACGTGATTTGAGTATAATAAACCCGCAAATATGTGAATTGAATGGTGTTTAATGGATGCCGGGAGATCAATGTACTGTGAGTACAGGACACTTATATAGGGACTGTGGAAAGTAGAACAAAAATAGTGCTTTATTGACCTGAAATGGTATACGATTCATTTATACAGATTTGACTTCCAAGGCGATTCAAAAAAGTTACATAGAGCAGAAGTTAGAAGCGACTGCAGAAGTGTTTAACGAGAACAAGTGTGAATATATCGCAGTGAAGCACAAGATAAAATGATCGATTTCCGTCTTCCGTTATAACCAGACGACACAGCAGATGTTATCAAGAAATTAAAAATCAACTGCGTTTCATCGCCTAGTATTACACTGTGTGCTCAATTCAAAAGTTTAAAGTGTAGATGACACATCACGAATAACCACACGAAGTCAGTCGCACCCTGGCGCTCTCTTTAGGGTTGGGACAAGGAGGAAACTTAAAAGCACATTTAATCAACAGACCTGATATTTGATCAATAAGAAGAGGCCCGATTGTATTCGAGTATTCACCAATTAAAGTACGTGCGTTGTTGTTCGTTGGTATGATAGGGGTGACACATAGCTACGAAGTTCACGTACGACACTCACCTCAGGAGGATCTCCAGCGAGCTTTCGTGTTTGTCTAGCGGCCTCCCGAGTGCACTTTTGCGCAGCTTGTTCAACTCTTCCACGGCCCGAATATACTCCGACTGCTCCTCTGAGCCCCCATATGTGGCGCTGACGAACTTGGACAGAGGTTTCACCAAGTCCACCTCGGACGACTTCTTTAACGGCACTGAAATAAACGTCGCCATTCCCGACTCACAAAACAAGCAGAGAAACAAGAAATCTGTCGAAACAACAATTGCGCCGCTACTTCCTGGGTACTGCGGGAGAAACGTCAGTGACGTCAACGCCCCCAAAACACGCGAGAAGTGCCCAGGGAGTGGCGGAAGTGAGTCGGGGAAAAAGTGACAGCACGAAACTCTAGTGAGGGAAACCTGGAGGAAATATACTGTCCTAGTTAATACAGAAATAATATGCGTTATCAACCCTTACTGTAAACATATATTCATATTTTGAACAGAGCATTGCATGATGTACTGTAGTACTTTGATACTGTTAAATTAATAAACTCAATGCATACGATAAGCAACCAGAGGGAGCTATTGTTGAACTGAAGTCGTATTATTGTCTGCCTATAAGAAGTGTGTTCTGCTCCATACCCATCCCTATGTTATGTTAACTGGAATTGTATTAATCTTTTAGTCATTTCTTGCATTTTAGTGTAAGACATTTGACTGTACCAAAACCTAAATATGTTATCCACCATAAACAGTTTAGCTAGGTTTGTACATTTTTGGGGGTTGTGATATTCTGTTCTGTGCTCCCCAGTTCACATTCTGCCACATATTATCTTGATCATTAATATATGTACTATCAATTGACATAATTGCTAGATGTCACTGTTTGTGCCTCTTTTGTAAAAATGAAGTTTTGTCCTGGCTCCCAGAGTGGGGATCAGTTGTAACACATTACATTTGACCCCATACAAACAAATCTATTTTTATGATTGTATTATGGTCCGAGTCCTCATTAGATTAGCATAGGATTCTGTAACAATGGTGGATTTAAAGATAGATAACAAGTGGTGTCCTTTTAATTTATTCAGATTGAACAGTTAAGTGTTTTAAAATATTTTCTAAGTAAATATAAAAAGCCTTAAATAAAACAAATCATATAAGAACATAAGAAATTTACAATCGAGAGGAATGGGAATGGGGTTACATATATATATATATATATATATATATATATATATATATATATATATTTGTTAATCTGTATAAAACAATATATAACTTCTGAGTTAAATATATGTCTTTTCTATTATTTTATAGATTCACAAATTGTTACATTTGACCCTGGCTACTGTTACAACTGATCCTAGGTATGGGGTCAATTGTAACCTCCGACTCCTTGGATTTGAATCAATATTGTGATCTGCACGTTAGCTTTAAAAACATAAAAACAGTGAAATTTAAGAAGACAGATGTACATTTTTTTGTATTTTTTTCTTTCTTTTAATGACAGAACCAGCTCAAACAGTCTTGGAGTAATGGAGCAAAAGTTAAAAATGTTACAACTGTCCCCGGTCTTCCCTACAAACAAATGTATATAGAAAGTGAAATAAAAAAGGCTAAACACCAAATCAAACCAAAACACAAGCAGGTATATTAAAAACCTCAATTCTGAAGAATAAAGAATGGATTAAACCAAACCATGTGACAGCCAGGTCTACATTTCAGAAAAAGATAACCATTTGCCAAAACTGGTATATTTTCTAAGGGGTCTAAGGAGCGAGGTGTATGAGAAACTGCCCCATAACAATTTTCCAAGGGACTACGCCACCCGCTCACTGAGTTGAGGAACCTCAATCAATTCCCTGCAAGGTCTAAGTTATTGGTGGGCACTTCAGCAACAAAAGATCAAAGACACCATGATATAATTGGAATAGTTTTATTTGTATTACACAAAGCTAGATCTCCATAAAAATACATTGGTCTGAATTATACTTCTCACCCAGCTCCATTACCGCAACTGGAGCGAATTCAGCCAAACCCCTTTTAATCTCTCGGTGTCAACAACCCTCTTTTCCTCCACCGCGCATCATTCTCCCAGCTCGCAAACTCTGTACAGCCAGGCTCCCTCAGTCCTCCTTCCGTCATTCAGTTTTCCTTCTGTTTCCCAGTTGAATTATTTTGAAATTACATCCAGTACCGCACAGTAGACAGCAGAGAGAAGTGCTTTGTCACTATAAGCTGTGGCATTACATCTTTCTCGGCAACACTGTATTCATGATCAATCTCCAACCCTTTGTGGACTACATGGGGCATTCTAGAAGAAACAGTTCTCCCATTGTCCCTGGACCTATCACTTACAGTTCACATAATGTATTTGGTGGATATCTGGCGAAGTTTATAGAGTCACCTTCGCTTGTGGAGAAGTCACCTGACAGGGCAGAGTTTCTTCGGCCGGTTTGTACTTCAGCAAATTGCTTTACATCAGAATTGATTAAAGTCAAAGAACGATAACTTGCACAGTTAGAATAGTCTTTATCTTTCTTTAGCAGTAGGGATATGACAACTGAATTGACATCATGACGAAAAGAGGCCTTTGCAATTAGCAATTGCATCATTTCCAACAAAAGAGTAAGGGCTGGATTAAATCAAAACTTTGCCCCACCCACTAATAGCAAACTACAAACCTGTTCATCATAGTGGTTACATTTATGATTAGAAGAAAATGTCATCACTCTAAAAATGAAGCCGCAACTGAGTACAATTCTGTAGTTTTCTATTAGCAGGTGGGTCAGAGTTTTGATTTAATCCGGCCCTAAGTCAACTAACCTGATATATGTACAAGTGTGAAGTAGCTATAAAAAAGTGGATGGATGGATGAAGATTCTTCAGGGTATGTGAACATTATATATACTATATGATGTGTGCCATAAAAATAGTGTAAACTATATTGAGATTCTGTCTTTCTTTGATATCCATTTTTTCCAAAAACGTGTCTTCCTAATCATGGCTATTAAACCAAAGACTAGCTTCTATTAACTTTGGATCTGGGTTTTATTTCTATATAATATCTGGTATTTCTGTATTTATGCCAATAGGAGAATCAGATTCTTCAAATTAGTGTCTCTGACTGGAAGAACTGTGGTTCTGAAAATAACTTTTTATTATTACTTTTGACATCCCAGAAATTGATTAAACTAAAAGATTATATAAATAAATTAATAAATTAATAGCAGTAAGTGTTGTTTAGGCCCAAATTGAATCAAAACCTGACCCTACCAGTTGCACATTTTGATCTGGGCCGAAGTGCATTCCAGAAGCAAACTCTGCAATTTGTGTTTCTTCCAGAAGAGGGTACCATTATTTATTTTGTAAGTGAAGGAGAAAAATTGCTTCATTGCACAATAAGGACTTGTGCAGTACTTTACTTTAGCTATTTTTATTTTTGCCAAGTCCTTATCCTTATAATACATGTTTCGTAACATTTAATTAAAACAACATAAATCTAATGTTACAGTTTAGAATACCCTGGATTTCACAGAGTTGGGAATTGAAGCAGGTGTTTCCTGCATGTGTATTCTAGACATACCTCAAATCAAGGCACATCCCCATCCATCTGTCTTGATTATGGTAATTATTGTTCAGTTTCCAAAATTGATTGTATGAATAGAGAAAATAAGGAAACATAATTCAGCATGGCCAATGGCGTGTTGTCTCTTTCATTTACATACTTCCTCACAAAAGATCACAAACGATGTAACATAAATTTGGAAAACAAATGCACATAATTACATTGGCTACATGTGCCTACATCCCAGTTGTCTCGTGATTAGGACAGGCTGGTTCCAGGGCCTGTAGTGATCCCTCCCATGACGTGGGCTGGGTCTGGTCATATACACATATTCTCTTCCAATCATATTCAGACCCATCCTATGATGATCCATTTTGTGAAATTACAAAATGATGCATACACATTTTTTTTTTACTTAATATTTTATTAAAAACCTGAATGCTCAAACTGAAGACTTTTAAGGGTAAGATAAGTTACAGTAAATGTCAGAAAAAACTAAAGTGAAAACATTGAAATATGTTGATTGCAATCAATCAATCAATCAATCAATAAATGTGTTATTTGTATAGCGCCCTTTGCAGGGTAGCCACAGAGCACTTTATAAGTATTCAGACATATTGCTTTGGATGTGTGCAGTAGGTTGTGTATATAACATTTTCATTCCAACTTCAAGGTGTCATGACTGCAAGCTTTAATGTAACAAAATGTGAAAACTGGGAGAGCAGCAGCCTGACGAAGATGTATTCACTTGTTATGATGTACAGCATCTGTTTTCCAGCTCACACCAGAAAAGGTTCTTATCACATCTTCATCTTTTATGTCTTCTATATCAATGATATGTGTACATATGTGTATATTCACGTACCAATGCCACTTATCTTACAGGTACAGATCCAAATTCATAAGATAGACTGCTCTCCCCACCTCCCCTCCTCCCTCCCAGATGAGGCAAGGGCAGAGAGTGTATGTGGCTGTTGTGTTATACACTCACCTAAAGGATTATTAGGAACACCACACTAATACTGTGTTTGACCCCCTTTCGCCTTCAGAACTGCCTTAATTCTACGTGGCATTGATTCAACAAGGTGCTGAAAGCATTCTTTAGAAATGTTGGCCCATATTGATAGGATAGCATCTTGCAGTTGATGGAGATTTGTGGGATGCACATCCAGGGCACGAAGCTCCCGTTCCACCACATCCCAAAGATGCTCTATTGGGTTGATATCTGGTGACTGTGGGGGCCAGTTTAGTACAGTGAACTCATTGTCATGTTCACGAAACCAATTTGAAATGATTCGACCTTTGTGACATGGTGCATTATCCTGCTGGAAGTAGCCATCAGAGGATGGGTACATGGTGGTCATAAAGGGATGGACATAGTCAGAAACAATGCTCAGGTAGGCCGTGGCATTTAAACGATGCCCAATTGGCACTAAGGGGCCTAAAGTGTGCCAAGAAAACATCCCCCACACCATTACACCACCACCACCAGCCTGCACAGTGGTAACAAGGCATGATGGATCCATGTTCTCATTCTGTTTACGCCAAATTCTGACTCTACCATCTGAATGTCTCAACAGAAATCGAGACTCATCAGACCAGGCAACATTTTTCCAGTCTTCAACTGTCCAATTTTGGTGAGCTTGTGCAAATTGTAGCCTCTTTTTCCTATTTGTAGTGGAGATGAGTGGTACCCGGTGGGGTCTTCTGCTGTTGTAGCCCATCCGCCTCAAGGTTGTACGTGTTGTGGCTTCACAAATGCTTTGCTGCGTACCTCGGTTGTAACGAGTGGTTATTTCAGTCAAAGTTGCTCTTCTATCAGCTTGAATCAGTCGGCCCATTCTCCTCTGACCTCTAGCATCAACAAGGCATTTTCGCCCACAGGACTGCCGCATACTGGATGTTTTTCCCTTTTCACACCATTCTTTGTAAACCCTAGAAATGGTTGTGCGTGAAAATCCCAGTAACTGAGCAGATTGTGAAATACTCAGACCGGCCCGTCTGGCACCAACAACCATGCCACGCTCAAAATTGCTTAAATCACCTTTCTTTCCCATTCAGACATTCAGTTTGGAGTTCAGGAGATTGTCTTGACCAGGACCACACCCCTAAATGCATTGAAGCAACTGCCATGTGATTGGTTGGTTAGATAATTGCATTAATGAGAAATTGAACAGGTGTTCCTAATAATCCTTTAGGTGAGTGTATAGGGCTGCAGTGGTATGCACACAGACATTTTTTACAGAACTCTTACAGAAATGTATTAAATCTGACAGAAATGTCCCATTTTTAACTCAGTGGGTTGAATTCCCTTGAGAAGTACAATCATCTTTACATCTTACAAACATGGACTCCAGTAAGGATACACTTTACCCAAAATAACTTTAGGCATTTGAGCAAGTTGATAATATTCAAAAACAATGTAAGTTCAACTGTATTATTAGTGACCTTAAATTCAAATATTAGATTAACTGTCTCTCTCAATGATCGAAATGTGTATTGTCAATCAGGGGCATCGGCTGACATTGATCTCTCCAGTACGAGTGGGGGGCCTGACGGTGTTTTCGTATTAAGTTTTCGCACGTCAGTATAATATAATAAATAATCTGAAATGGATCAATAGACCCGGGGCTATTACTAAGAGGAAGCCCGGGTCTAACGATGCCGATGTTGTCAATGCTTAATATAATTGCCTGAGCTGAATGTGGTAGGTGCAAGAAATTTCAATTATTTTACTGAACACTTGAGGTTGATAACTCACACAATGTTTTAGTGTAGGATCTGCATTAGTCAAACAATATAACATAGCACATGTGGTATTCCCAGACATCCCAGACTAAATGTTCTGTGATTCAGAATGTCATTACCTACAGCTGACTTGTACCCATGCATCAATACCTCACAGCATGTTCACTATCAAAGAGTACAATGTCTAAGTCAGTTTGAGAAGTTTTGGCATTAATAGCATACTGATCTTGTAAATAGATGTATATTTGTGCAGTAAATATTCTTAAGAAAGACATAGAAAGGTAGAAAGTGTGACAGAAAGAAAACAGAAATTAGGGGATTTTTTTTACCCTACTAACATTTTGTACTGCTTCAGTGTGGCTTTTAAAACCCAATTCTTTGCACCGAAACCTAATCCCTAGGAAAGCCTCTGACTGAAAAAGATAATATTTCATGACAGGGATGTGTTGTAATAGGCTGTGGTCTTGTATCTATAGGGATAAAATGCCATATTATACAGAATAGAATGTACAGTAATCGTAAAATTAAGTTCTTACTAATTTAATATCTATCTTTCTATTTACCTATCTAAGTATTAAAGAACCTCAAAGTATTATTTTGCCTAGTTTTTAGGAAATTATTATTATCATTAGTAGTAGTAGTAGTAGTAGTAGTAGTAGTAGTAGTAGTATTGGTGGTGGTATTGGAGGAAGTATAGTGGTAGTAGTAATAGTAGTTTATTGTAAAATAAACTGAGTGCATCATTAACATCTGGTCAGTTGCAGTTCTGATATGATTATTTGATTAACTGGTGTTTTCACGTGTATTGCACGTGCACACATGGCCCATGCATGAAGAGAGGCATTATGACATCACAAATCAGTTAGTGCAGTTCTGATATTACGGACTCTCGAGTTTGTTGATTTTCTTTCTGCCATCCACTCACATTTAAGTGTAACAGGCAGCCTAATACTTGGGGGAGTGCAAATATTGTCACCATGAATGATCAGAATGACCACGAGTGAGTAACCTTGGGTCTCTGCCATTTCGCCCTACTTTCTGTTTCTGGAGCTGCCCCAGTGAAGAATGTGAGGTCACTGTGAGCTCACAGGGAACTCACAGTGAGCTAAATCTGTAATCACTCAGAGACCTCACAGTCTGAGTTCCCTGTGACCTCACAGCTCACACGGTGGGTTCCCTGTGACATGGATATTCAGTAATTAAATTCAAGACACACACACACACACACAGTAATATGCTCATAAATGTATTTATTAGTGATCTGTACAACGTTTCAATTTGATTAAGCACTTAGAATTCTACTGTCGTCTTCATTTTGTTAATTTTTCCAAGTTTTACTTCTACCGCCACCCCATCATGAAAATGCTTCTCACATTCTGGAAAGCAAATCAAGTCATGCTGTAAATACAATACAATTTGTAGAATATCAATGGAAAATCATGTGTGGTCACCGGATACGTTATAGAAATACTTAAATTACAAAATAATAATACAATTATGTGACTAATGTTTGGTAACAGTTTATTCTTTCACCTGACCACGTGGCACAATCCAGTTGATTTTAAAGCCCAAAATCTTTCCTAAAATGACATACTGTAATCAGTTAGCTAAAAAATATTGTGGGGGGAATTATAATTGTAAAAAGTGATTGCACTTACTGAAAATCCCTTCAAACTCCTCTACTTTGTAGACCAACTGGTTGTGTTTATCCTCATCAGGAATTATTTTTATTAGGATTGATTCCTCATAATGATTCCTTGATTCTGCTCCAGATGCTCCAATGTTTTTTTTAAGAAAGACAAATTGAATATCAGTATTTGCTGCAAGACAAAAAAAGGTAGAGAACAATTATAGCATCAATTGGAAGAATGAAAATACTTGCAAATTACATAATTTTAATGAGAATCCATATTCTTCCATCTGCATGACTTGAAGCAAACAGACAATGATTAAGTCTTTTTCATAACAAATGAAGACCATACCTGATGTCAAGGGAACTTCTCTGAATACACTAAAGAAAAAAAGTGACCATTACTTAATCTTATTATAGTGGCAAAATTCCACATTCATAAATGTAGTCATAAAAATCTTTGAAAATGAGGTCAAACACATAATGGGCCTGTTTCTCAATAATGTAATTGTTGTATTGTAATAAATATCTGTTTTTTTTTAGTTTTTAGTTCTGTTATTGTTACTCTGTAGCCCGTTTTAAATGTAATTAACAGAACGGTTATAGACGCTTTTTGTGCAGCTTTCGCAATTCAAAAGTAAATATCTCCCGCATATCCGTTCTGTTGTTGAATATTTCAATTAAATACGGCGTTTCAGCTGGAAACTCCTCATAATTAATACGTTATAAATAGTACTTTCTTCTCAGACCACCGGACCTGCGGTAATAATACACACGACAAGCTGGACTTCGTAATACATTCATTAGTCAGTGTGAAAGAATTATAATCGTGTTGATTGATTTTCTTTTCCCCCCAGGGCTCTTAAAAATCCCCCAAAATTGGTAGGACAATCCCCCGACCTGGCAACAGTGCACTATGTAGAAAGGGGGGAAAAATACACCGAAACTTCATGCTACTCCCATAATGCACCGCTTCAGGTAACACACCTGTTCCCATGTAAATTAGGCAGCGTTGACGATCTAATTTACAGCGAGGATATTTAGCGCCCCCTGTTGGAAAGGTCACAGTGAGCGCACAGGGAAGCCTCACTATGAGCTCAGTGTGACGTCTGCTCTGGTGAGCTCACAGTGTGACCTACATGTGAGCTCACGTCTTCACTGGAGACTAAATGATAGTATCCAACACGACACCACCGAACCCCAGCTCCCGGTTTCAGGTCTCCACGGTGTGTTTGCTCGATCACTGTGCTTCCTAGGCTGTGTGTATCTGAAGGGGTTTTTGAACCGACTCTCTGCGTTAGGGGACAGTCGACCCCCGGCGACATTTCGTGTTGTTCATGATATGACATTAAACGGACTATCGTCTTCATAGTTTTTCTGTCTGCCATTAATCACATTCCAGTTGATCTCAGTTGTTTATCATGTTATACCCGGGGGAGTTAAAAGTATATCTGTTCATTCCGTATATGCTATTCCCATACGTCTTACTGTTTTTATGTTTGTTTGTTTGTTTGTTTACTTTCCAGTGGTAAGATTTACTTATGTATCTGTGGGTGTATTTGTTTCAAAGTATTACATTGCCAACATACAAGCGGGCACTAATACAATATGTGATTTTGGCTGTTTATATTTGACAGATTACGGCGCCAACACCGTGCGTCACTGCTAAATGTCCTACTGTTCAACAGAAAGATGAGCTATTTCCCGATTTTATAAAAAGCATTTACCTGATTGATGGGTTATTATATAGTATTGTAATGCCACAATTAAATGTAATACTAATGCTTTACATTGTCTGAAGCAGCTCGGTGGGGTGGGCATTGGAGTCCCATTCAAATCCTGGGACGGGATTATTTTTTAGGATATCATCTGCGCATCGTTAATGTACTTCATTTGGTCATCTTTCTCAGTGTGTACGCACTACTGTCTGGTACACTCAAAAACTGCATAATGAAGTATCCAAGTATGCGATTTGAGACGTGGCATATGTGACGAGGGCGCCAGATGAGGTTATATATTCTGTGAACTGTCTGAATTAAACCTCAGAAACTGGGATGCAGCTGAGCTTGTCCATGATGTCCATGAGGTACAATTTCACTGTACGTCCAGTAAATCAACTGTGCAATAAGCACAGAAATGTTCAAATATCTTTTTACTTTTGGGGGAAAAAAACATAAACGAGTCATGGTAAAGATTCATATTCATAGGTATGTGCTAAGGTATGCTTCTCTCCCACTTCCAATCTGTGTTTGCGCAATCTGTGCAAAAGGATCATTGTATTTATTAGTCTACATTTTTTTTAATAAGCTTTTAATGGTTCTAGTTTACTGATAGCTGCAGCTTTGCTTCAATCAGGGTTACTGTCAGTTGTCTACCTTTTTCTCAATTTCTCAATCTTCTCCATTTTTGTATTTTTTATTCTCTGAATAGACTCTGAAAATAAAGAGGCAGCTGGCAGCAAGAGCAAAAAGTGCAGCCATGTGAAAGTGGTTGTGCGCTTGCGGCCAGAGGACACCAAACGAAAAGATGGCAACATCAGGAAGGTGGTTCATGTGGTTGACGACCACGTGCTCGTCTTTGATCCCAAAGAGCAGGAAGTGAGTTATCTTTGAACTTCGAACTTCAATGACACAGAAGCAATGAAGAAGGCAAAGAGGGACTTTCGCCTGTGTGCCGTGTACTTGAGCTGTAGCAGGAGGCGGGACAAGTGACTGAGTGCTCACATGGGCCTGTCAGTGACTTTGAAATAGGTTATTCAAGTGTTTCTGGGGTAAAAGGCCATTTCCCAACACCCTCTGGGGGAACTGTTTCTTCATTTCAGATACCCAAGGATCCATTTGCACCCCAACATTGTCCCCAGGCGCCAAGGTTTGCAAACAGGGACGACAACAAGAAGGCCCACAAGGATCTGAAATTCATCTTTGATAATGTGCTTCCCGAAAATTCCACACAACTGGATGTGTTTGAAAGCTCAATCAAAGGAGTGGTCGATTCAGTTCTAAATGGATACAATGGCACAGGTGATTGCCACTAAAATGATCTCTGCAGTTATATCAGGGAGCAACTAAAAGGATAGTCTAAGATGGTAAAGTCACTAACAATTAATGGTGCATTTTCTCTTGGTTATGTTTCTTCATTGTGGCCAGGACGGTGGAGAAAAAGGGAAAATAAATAAAAAATAAAAATAAGTCTAAAGTATCTTACTTGGCCCAGACACTTTTGTTTCTTATTAGCTGTGCATCAATTAAGTCAAATAAGTTTCGGCTGTTTTATCATGACACAATAAGGCCCAAAAACCTTGCCAAGCATGGTATTGTGTGCATCTTCACAATTCCCGCTTTTATCATCTGAAATTCTCCAGTGTTTGCCTACGGTGCGACTGGTGCCGGGAAGACCCACACAATGTTGGGCACAGAGAATGAACCAGGAGTGATGTACCTCACCATGAAAGAGCTGTACAGCCGCATCGATCAGCTCAGAGATGAAAAGGAGTTCGACATTGCCGTCTCTTACCTTGAGGTGAATGTCCTTGATTTTTGTTCCCATTTCACACCAATCCCAGTGTTTCCGTGCCAAGCTGCTGGTAAATTTGCTGTGGCAGGGTGTCATTGTGTGAAGAGCCAACTCACTCGCCAAGATGTGTTGTCTGGAAATCAGTGCTTCCCCTGCAATTATACTGGGCCTGTCCCCCTAAGCTCAGGAGCCGCCCGTCCCTGAACGACAGACTACGATCTGCTAACGCTTCACCCCCATCTGTGCGTCGATGGAAATTCTGGGGAAAACACTGGAAATACAATCACATGCTGTCCATGAAAACTCCATGTACTTTTCATTCGAAGTAGAAACACATGTGATCTCCCCACATCATTGACCATTTGCACTGCTGATTTACCTTTAATGTGTTTAATGTGTGGAATATAAAGCATTATAACTGTTTTGATTGATCTGCACTAAACTTTGTTTAGTTGTTTTCCTCCACTTACTGTAAAGAATTCACTGGTCCCCGGATGATCTGCAAGAAAACCAAAGTGAATGGTCTTTGTGTTTTGAAGGTGTACAATGAGCAGATCAGGGACCTGCTGTCCAAGTCTGGCCCTTTGACTGTACAGGAAGAACGCAAATATGGAATCGTGGTGCCAGGACTCTCATTGCATCAGGTACCAACTATATTGAGTGACATGGGACTTTTCTGTCCGTGGTACAGATATCTGCCTCCTGGGTGATGCATGAGGCCAGCCCGGCATATGAGTTCACTTTGTGTGTTTGCCTCCAACTACGTTATTGATAAATTGTGTTTATAATGAGGACATTCTGCTTCTTTTCAGATAAGTTCTCTGTGGATCAAGAAGGGTTGAATGAAAATAAGTGTGTTTTACTAGAATTATTAATTAGATTTTCCTACCTGATTTAAATATATTTCAATCTCCCTCTCCCCTTATTGACCACTTCAAGCTAACCCCCACTCACCTGTCAATCTGAATCTGTGCACTAGAGCTCACCCCCTCACCCTCCTGCCTCTTGGGCCACTTCACAGATTTCTCCACGTTTCTGCTGCTGCTGAACCTGTCGGGTGATTAGAAATCTGGCACAATTTCTTTTTTTTTTTTTTTTAAGATTTTTTAATTTCTTGTCTCAGTTTTAATTCACTTAAAACAATCTATAAAAACTCTGTATTCATTAAAGGCCTTTAATGATAACAAGGTTATTTTGTGTCGTACCCAACACATTGTAGCCAAAATCAGCAGCGCATGTCCTCAAAATGCTGGAGAATGGAAACAAGAAGAGGACACAACTCCCCACTCCACTGAACACCTCCTCCTCACGATCCCATGCGGTGTTCCAGGTAAATAGGACATCCAATCTGTAGAGTATTCATGGGGTTAGGGGTCACATTTTTCACTTAGGCTACAGCTAGGCTGTCAGCGTGGTGACCAATCATGCCAAGAATGCTGCATTCTCTTGATTTTATTAAAGTGTTGACAACATTTTTTCTAGAATTCAGTCTTAAGTGTATATCATATTCAAGCTCCACAAAGTAAGCTAATACCCCCTGTGATGTCTGAGATTTACAATTCATTCAGCTTTATTGAATGATTTTTAAGTTTTTAACATTCCACACACCAGCATTTTTGTATTCATTGTTCTCTAAAGCAATTTGTAGCTTTTTCATTCCTTGCTAATTATGTTGAAATAAACAGTTTGATCAAATTCAAGATTTGTTCCACAGAACATTTAAATCCTAAAGAAATGTATTTTGTCTGTGTGTGCATATAAATGAAACACACAATACAGCGTTACGCTGTTACATTTTTGTTGTTGACCTGTCAATAGTTGATGCCATGATGAAACATTGGGACTAATATGTGTTAAAACAATGTAAACAATCTATTTAGTTGTATGACCTTACCTTACCGTAAGAAAACTGTGTTGTTTACCTGCTGGTGAGATTCTCCTTTTCCCTCCCTGTCAGATTTACATCAAGCAACACAACAACACACACCGCATTAACCAGACCATGAGAGTCGCCAAACTGAACCTGGTTGACCTGGCAGGTTCCGAGCGTGGCAGTCCCACCAACGCCAAGGGGGTGAGGACTCTGGAGGGGGCCAACATCAACCGGTCACTCCTCGTCCTGGGCAGGATCATCAGTGCCCTGGCAGATCCCAAGGTAGCAACTCAAGTTGGCTTCACTGCATCATGGTTTGATCCAGAAAACATTGTCGATATCAGAGTAGTAGAGTTTTCTAAACCCACATGATGGGAAGATGGGGCTCTAATATCACAAAGAGGAGGGACGTGTTCCCATGGGGCCATCTGCTCCTCTACTGGTGCCTCATTAAATTGTAATTTTACTAGAGTTTGAGTAAGCCTGTCTCTAAGTGTTTCAGACACGAGGCTGGCTTGCTTCTCCTCCAGCCTAATAAGTCCGGGCTATAGGTGTGAGTCATCACTAGATTGAAGTGCTGGGTTACTTTGTGGATAGACAGTTTTGTTCTGCAGGTACATTTTGTTTACTTGATAAAATATAAATCTTAAAGGGTGTAAATCTCCCAAGCTGATTCTTAATTGGCGTCTCAGACCCTAGGACAACATGAAATAATATAAAAGCTTTTTGGCACAGATTCTGATCATTATATATTATTTTGTTTTGTCACCTTTCTCTTCTTTTAGTGGTCTTATCAAGTCCTCATTTTGTTAATGCAGAGTTGTTGTTTTTAGTTTTGTTTTCTGTAGAGAATTGGCAGAAGAGATTTTATACCAAACCTCTGTAACTTTTCTCTGTAAACCTCTGTATTTTCTTGGCACAAAGCAGTGTACACCCAACATTTCAAAATGGGGTTGCTTCTTCTGCAAGATGAGGAAAATCAGCATAAATAAATCTGAGACTACCCTTATTTCTGTTTTAGTAATTATTTACACATTTATTTTACAGGTTCAGCCTTATACCTCTTAAAAACACCCTACATAGAGGTCTGCTTTTAATGGACAATTGGTGGGTGGGACAAGGTTTGGATTGCTTAGTGTCAAATATATTAAAATTAGTTTTTGCTTTCTTGATTACTTTTACAGATGAAAAAATCACGCATCCCTTACAGGGATAGCAAACTCACCTATCTGCTCAAGGACTCACTCGGAGGAAACTGCTTCACCACAATGATTGCTAACATCAGCCCTTCATCTCTGTCCTACACCAACACCTACAATACCCTGACGTTTGCCAGCAGAGCCAAGGAGATCAAGGCATCTGTATGTACATTTCTTTGTTTTAGGACTTTAAATGTGTAAAATGAGTGTGCCACCAGTGCTATGCATTGTTGAAAACGTATTTATTGTTCTTGCCTCCAACTTCTCATGGATACTTGAAAGTGCACGTGGGACTGAATTGGTTAAATCTGTCTATATCAGTAACTTTTTGTATAAAGTTAGTAAAAAATGTGGGGTGGGGGGCCTGAATTTAGCATTTGTATGAAAATGTTTTTGCTCCAATACCTTTTCACACATATCCGTGTTCTTTATGTTTTCTAGCCGAAGAGCAACGTTGTCAAACTTGACAGTCATTTCTGCCAGTATGTTGTAATCTGTGACAACCTGAAGAAAGAGGTAAGCACTTCAGGAGAGGGCCGCACTACAAGTAGGTTAGAGCAGCAGTATAGCAGGGGTGGCTGGTTAACCTGTGCACACCAACAAAGCAGCTCCTCACATAGAACTGCATTCAACCTCTCTGGTTAATGCGGGCTGTGTGCGCTCAGAAATCGGAGCACCTCGACCTGCTGTGCACGTGCAGTAGCGACCAGCCATCAGCCTGGCCCTGTTTGGATTACAATGTTCTGGATGGAGCGCAGCCTGCTAGAGAACAGTACTGAAAATGTAGTTTTGACTTTTCGAGCTTTTCGGTGTGCGTGTAGTCTCTGTTTCACATTTACATATGGTTGTTTGCAACCAATCTGTGTTCCTGCTTGCAGAATCTCCTGCTTCAACAAGAGTTGAAAGAGTACAAGGAGAAAAAGGTGATGGTCCCAGATGAGCAGCCTGAAAGAATTCAGGAACCAGCTGAAATTGAGAAGTAAGTTTGTACTTTGATTTTGTTTTGCTGCTTCATTTGTTCTTCCCTCACTGCCCTCTTGTATAGCAGTTTGATTTGCTCTGTATTTTAGGAGGGTCTTGTGTAAAATCACAGACATCAGACAAGACACCCCCCCCCATCCTGCCTAAATCCCTTACTAATAAATCTTTCTTTTCTTAATTCTCTCCTCTCTCCTCCTAGGCCACTTACTGAAGACGTGTGCCCTGAACCCCCTGAGGTTCACAGACTTCCCAGCTAAGACTACACTACCCCAGTTACATTAAGGGATGGGGAGCCCCGTCACCACCTGTAATCTGCAATCATCATGATTCTAAAAGCAGAGCAGCATTATTTGAATAGGAAAGTGCACATACAAGTTTTGTAAGCTGTGCTTCATGTCAAAGTGACAGGTGAGATAAGAAGCTGATAAGAAAACTGTTAAAAAATAAAATGTCCCGTGTAGTGTCTGACCAAAATGACCAGTGGTTAGATTGACAGGTTCGAGTGAGTTAAGTTTGATTGACAAGTTCCTCCACAGGGGTACGTGCTTGGTCTCTTAGTATCTTCGAGGAGTTCTTCATAATAAAATGTGTATTGTCTAGCTTGAGAAGCATGTGTGCTAAACGTTCTCCAAAGGAGTCGGGTGTCGGCGGTGTTGACAGTCTCGTAAGAGATGCCCGTGACAAGGGGGCTCGTGTGAATAGACAATATGTGGGACACTGGCTTTCGGATCAAGACACTTACATGATGCGTAAGTCTGCTAGGGTGAGACTAGAGAAACAGGACAGTTGTTTCAGAGATGCACTGGCAATCCAATGGGCCACTGTTTGACAGGTTTACGAGAGCTAGGATTGATTGACAGGCTCGTCAGTACCTTGTTTGATTGACAGGTTTGTTGGTGTTGTGTTTGGTATCATAGTATTTTTTGAGGAGCTCTTCATACAAAATGTGTATTGGTCAGTGTGAGAGGCATGTTGGGGCAGAGTGTACAATGACTGACAGGAGCATAGACAGGGAGAGAGAGTTACATGTATATAGGGGTTTTGTTTTAAGTCAAAACCTCAGTGAGCTCCGTATGAGGATTGAAACAGGAATTGCAGTGAGGGTGTGCTGTGTGATGTGCGAGTTGAACAACATGTTTGTATAGTTGAGAGTGAAAAGCAGGCGGCTGCTGCATCAGCAGACAAGAGACAGAGAGGGAGAGATGTGTGAAAGCTGGGGTGAAAAGAGAGACAGAAAGTGCATTACAATTTTATTAAGAATTCCCTCACCAGTATACAACGTTGTATCAACATTTTTTTATACACAAATTAAAACAGAAAAGCATAAAGAAAAAAGCAACTTATGAATAAAGCAAAACTTTATATAGTTATAAGATGATTTATCCTTGAGCACAGTAATGTTGAATGGAATTGTGAAGAGGACGCCACAGCGTTGAGAATGTCCTGCTTCTCACTGCGGCGACACAGTCCTGCTGTTCTATTGAGAAGCATGTAAAATGACGTTTTGTGAAAACGCCAAGTGTATCACCAACAGTCCTCTTCATCACCCCCGCACTCTCACGTGAACACTGCATGACACTCCCACGGGCTCGTCAGAGAAACGTAATTCCCTAACAAATTAAGATATATTTTGGACTGAATCTGTGACTTCTTTCGCCATGCTTTCTAGTTACGGATCTAGTGTTTTCACAGCATAGATAGAAGTACGTAACACACCTAGCTCAACATTTTTAAAGTTTCCAAACCTTTGAAAAGACCATCTTCAACTCTGCCTGCAAACTCAGAGTGAGAAAGAGAAATGAGAGGTGTGTTACGTACTTCTGTCTATGCTGTGAAAACACTAGATCCGTAACTAGAAAGCATGGCGAAAGAAGTCACAGATTCAGTCCAAAATATATCTTAATTTGTTAGGGAATTACGTTTCTCTGACGAGCCCGTGGGAGTGTCATGCAGTGTTCACGTGAGAGTGCGGGGGTGATGAAGAGGACTGTTGGTGATACACTTGGCGTTTTCACAAAACGTCATTTTACATGCTTCTCAATAGAACAGCAGGACTGTGTCGCCGCAGTGAGAAGCAGGACATTCTCAACGCTGTGGCGTCCTCTTCACAATTCCATTCAACATTACTGTGCTCAAGGATAAATCATCTTATAACTATATAAAGTTTTGCTTAATTCATAAGTTGCTTTTTTCTTTATGCTTTTCTGTTTTAATTTGTGTATAAAAAAATGTTGATACAACGTTGTATACTGGTGAGGGATTTCTTAATAAAATTGTAATGCACTTTCTGTCTCTCTTTTCACCCCAGCTTTCACACATCTCTCCCTCTCTGTCTCTTGTCTGCTGATGCAGCAGCCGCCTGCTTTTCACTCTCAACTATACAAACATGTTGTTCAACTCGCACATCACACAGCACACCCTCACTGCAATTCCTGTTTCAATCCTCATACGGAGCTCACTGAGGTTTTGACTTAAAACAAAACCCCTATATACATGTAACTCTCTCTCCCTGTCTATGCTCCTGTCAGTCATTGTACACTCTGCCCCAACATGCCTCTCACACTGACCAATACACATTTTGTATGAAGAGCTCCTCAAAAAATACTATGATACCAAACACAACACCAACAAACCTGTCAATCAAACAAGGTACTGACGAGCCTGTCAATCAATCCTAGCTCTCGTAAACCTGTCAAACAGTGGCCCATTGGATTGCCAGTGCATCTCTGAAACAACTGTCCTGTTTCTCTAGTCTCACCCTAGCAGACTTACGCATCATGTAAGTGTCTTGATCCGAAAGCCAGTGTCCCACATATTGTCTATTCACACGAGCCCCCTTGTCACGGGCATCTCTTACGAGACTGTCAACACCGCCGACACCCGACTCCTTTGGAGAACGTTTAGCACACATGCTTCTCAAGCTAGACAATACACATTTTATTATGAAGAACTCCTCGAAGATACTAAGAGACCAAGCACGTACCCCTGTGGAGGAACTTGTCAATCAAACTTAACTCACTCGAACCTGTCAATCTAACCACTGGTCATTTTGGTCAGACACTACAGGGGACATTTTATCTCTTATCAGTTTTCTTAACAGCTTCTTATCTCAACTGTCACTTTAAAATGCATTAGTAGTGTGCTTCGTGTCAAAGTCTGTATACTCTGTATGCTGACTGAGACGCACACTGTATGCTGACTGAGACTCACACTCTCTGTATACGGACTGAGACGCACACACTCTCTGTATACTGACTGAGACGCACACACTCTCTGTATACAGACTGAGACGCACACACTCTCTGTACACTGACTGAGACGCACACTCTCTGTATACGGACTGAGACGCACACACTCTCTGTATACAGACTGAGACTCACACACTCTCTGTTTACAGACCGAGACGCACACTCTCTGTACACTGACTGAGACGCACACTCTCTGTATACGGACTGAGACTCACACACTCTCTGTATACGGACTGAGACGCACACACTCTCTGTATACAGACTGAGACTCACACAATCTCTGTTTACAGACCGAGACGCACACTCTCTGTATACGGACTGAGACGCTCACTCTCTGTACACTGACTGAGACGCTCACTCTCTGTATACGGACTGAGACGCACACTCTCTGTATACGGACTGAGACGCACACTCTCTGTATACGGACTGAGACGCACACTGTATGCTGACTGAGACGCACACTCTCTGTATACGGACTGAGACGCTCACTCTCTGTATACGGACTGAGACGCACACTCTCTGTATACGGACTGAGACGCACACTCTCTGTCTGTGTATCAGTTTTGCCTTGCTGTACCTTTGCCTTGCTATACTTGTATACTGTGTTCTATATTCTGGACTCTGTAATAAATCAGTTAACCTGAATTGTCTTAGTTCCAGTCACTTCTACAGGAGGTTCCATTTTCTTACATAATGAAATCCCATCTCTCCATGCTCCCAGTCCGAATAACTCTGGGGATGGGTGCCTTACCCACAGAGGATGGGAACACAAGCTGCATTCTGCGCTTCGAGTCTAGTCCGCTAGCGCTCCGTGAACCCCAGCTGCTGCCCGGCCACACTGCCTCTCTTGCCCCAACTACAGTTCATGTCTTTAGTCGTGTGCTGCTCTCTTGTTACCTTTCCCCGTTGCTCTCTCCCTTCTCTGCCCTTTCCTGGCCCTTTTAACAGTACAACCTCCCACAATCAATCACAGATGCAGCAGTGGACAGGGAAACCCATCAATATTCCTTAATTAGCATCAGGTCATTAAGGGTGGAATCCAGCATATTGAACAATTTTCCAATTAATTTCAAACACAAAAAAACAGACAAATTTAAACAATTTCTCTTATCAACGCCTGTGACAATCAACTCCCCTTAATTTCCTCCCTCCAACTCCACTCCTCTCTGCCTGTTTCCCCTTCGCACTCAAACAAGCAAAGAAAGATTTCCAGGAGAGGCTGTGCAGAGGTGTGCTGATGTAATGTAATGGTGCATTATCCTGTTGGAAGTACCCATGTGAAGAAGAGCAAACTGTAACCATGAAGGGATGCACCTGGTCAGCAACGATTTTCATATATGCTGTGCCATTCAAACACTGCTCAGTTGATATCAAGGGATATAACATGTGCCAGGAAAACATTCCCCCACACCATTACACCACTGCCCCCAGCCTGTATTACTGACACCAGGCAGGATGGGTCCATGGACACCACTCTTACTCTGCCATCAGCAAGATGCAACAGGAATCAGGTTTCAAGGGACCAGACAATGTTTTTCAACTCCTCAGTTGTCCAGTGTTGGTGATCGCCTGCCCACTAGAGCCACTTCTTCTGGTTTTTATCTGATAGGAGTGGAACCCGGTGTGGTCATAAGCTGCAATAGCCCATCCGTAAAAAGGACAGACGAGTCGTGTGTTCCAAGACACTGTTCTGCACACCACTGTTGTACTGGGCCGTAAGTTGCCTGTATGTGGCCCACCTGTTAGCTTGCACCATTCTTGCCATTCTCCTTCAACCTCTCTCATCGACAAGCTGTTTTCACCCAAAGGACTGCCACTGACTGGATGTATTTTGATTGTTGCATGTCGCATCTGATACCACTGATCATAGCATGCTCAAAGTCACTTAGGTCACTGCTTTTCCTCATTCTCACGTTCAATAAAACAGTAACTGAATGCTTTCATGCCTGTCTGCCAGCTTTATATAGCAAACCAAGGCCATGTGACTCACTGTCAGTAGGAGTGATCCCTTTTTGGAAAGGGGTGGCGTACCTAATAAACTGGCCATTGAGTGTGTGTGTGTGTGTGTGTGTGTATACACCGATCAGCCATAACATTATGACTACCTGCCTAATATTGTGTAGGTCCCTCTTTTGCCGTCAAAACAGCCCTGACCCGTTGAGGCATGGACTCCACTAGACCTCTGAAGGTGTGCTGTGGTATCTGGAACCAAGACGTTAGCAGCAGATCCTTTAAGCCCTGTAAGTTGCGAGGTGGGGCCCCCATGGATCGGACTTGTTTGTCCAGCATATCCAACAGATGCTCGATTGGATTGAGATCTGGGGAATCTGGAGGCCAAGTCAACACCTTGAACTCGTGATTCATCAGGCCAGGCCACCTTCTTCCATTGCTCTGTGGTCCAGTTCTGATGCTCACGTGCCCATTGTAGGAGCTTTCGGCAGTGGACAGGGGTCAGCATGGGCACCCTGACTGGTCTGCGGCTACGCAGCCCCATACGCAACAAACTGCGATGCACTGTGTGTTCTGACACCTTTCTATCAGAACCAGCATTCACTTTTTCAGCAATTTGAGCTACAGTAGCTTGTCTGTTGGATCGGACCCCACGTGCATCAATGAGCCTTGGCTGCCCATGACCCTGTTGCCGTTTCACCGCTTTTCCTTCCTTGGACCACTTTTGATAGATACTGACCACTGCAGACTGGGAACACCCCACAAGAGCTGCAGTTTTGGAGATGTTCTGACCCAGTCGTCTAGTCATCACAATTTGTCAAAGTCGCTCAGATCCTTACGCTTGCCCATTTTTCCTGATTCTAACACATCAACTTTGAGGACAAAATGTTCACTTGCTGCCTAATATATCCCACCCACTGACAGGTGCCATGATAACGAGATTATCAGTGTTATTCACTTCACCTCTCAGTGGTCAAAATGTTATGGCTGATCGGTGTGTATATATATACACTCACCTAAAGGATTATTAGGAACACCTGTTCAATTTCTCATTAATGCAATTATCTAACCAACCAATCACATGGCAGTTGCTTCAATGCATTTAGGGGTGTGGTCCTGGTCAAGACAATCTCCTGAACTCCAAACTGAATGTCTGAATGGGAAAGAAAGGTGATTTAAGCAATTTTGAGCGTGGCATGGTTGTTGGTGCCAGACGGGCCGGTCTGAGTATTTCACAATCTGCTCAGTTACTGGGATTTTCACGCACAACCATTTCTAGGGTTTACAAAGAATGGTGTGAAAAGGGGAAAACATCCAGTATGCGGCAGTCCTGTGGGCAAAAATGCCTTGTTGATGCTAGAGGTCAGAGGAGAATGGGCCGACTGATTCAAGCTGATAGAAGAGCAACTTTGACTGAAATAACCACTCGTTACAACCGAGGTATGCAGCAAAGCATTTGTGAAGCCACAACACGTACAACCTTGAGGCGGATGGGCTACAACAGCAGAAGACCCCACCGGGTACCACTCATCTCCACTACAAATAGGAAAAAGAGGCTATAATTTGCACAAGCTCACCAAAATTGCACAGTTGAAGACTGGAAAAATGTTGCCTGGTCTGATGAGTCTCGATTTCTGTTGAGACATTCAGATGGTAGAGCCAGAATTTGGTGTAAACAGAATGAGAACATGGATCCATCATGCCTTTTTACCACTGTGCAGGCTGGTGGTGGTGGTGTAATGGTGTGGGGGATGTTTTCTTGGCACACTTTAGGCCCCTTCGTGCCAATTGGGCATCGTTTAAATGCCACGACCTACCTGAGCATTGTTTCTGACCATGTCCATCCCTTTATGACCACCATGTACCCATCCTCTGATTGCTACTTCCAGCAGGATAATGCACCATATCACAAAGGTCGAACCATTTCAAATTGGTTTCTTGAACATGACAATGAGTTCACTGTACTAAACTGGCCCCCACAGTCACCAGATCTTAACCCAATAGAGCATCTTTGGGATGTGGTGGAACGGGAGCTTCGTGCCCTGGATGTGCATCCAACAAATCTCCATCAACTGCAAGATGCTATCCTATCAATATGGGCCAACATTTCTAAAGAATGCTTTCAGCACCTTGTTGAATCAATGCCACGTAGAATTAAGGCAGTTCTGAAGGCGAAAGGGGGTCAAACACAGTATTAGTATGGTGTTCCTAATAATCCTTTAGGTGAGTGTATATGTACACACAGTGCTTTGCAAAAGTATTCAGACCCCTGACCAATTCTCATAATACTGAATTACAAATGGTACATTGAAATTTAATACTTTTTGATATTTTATTTTAAAACACTGAAACTCAAAATCAATTATTGTAAGGTCACATTGGTTTGGAAATATTTGTAACATACTGAAATATGTTGCCTCTTTAACATTTGCCTAGAACACAGGTGCTTGCTTTTCTACCATCCAGCCCAAAATCCATAAAGAATTGATCCATCTGCAGTATATTAAAAAATAAAGTTCAACACGGAACAAATGTTATTGCCTGCTTCCTGTACACTTATGAAATAAACTAGAGTGGCTTGTTTCAATATATTGCTAAGGTTTTAGGGCCCCCTAGTGTTTTCTTAAAGGAAGCAGTGAAAAACGAGAAGCAACATTAGGCTTGGATAGGTTGGGAAACACTGCTGTAGACCATCGTTCGGCTCTCCATGATGTAACTGCAGTTCCCTTTCTTGCAAGTTATAATGCGTTTCAGGGCCAACTCTGTGTCTCTGTTCCACAGGGATCTCATTTCCGATCCCGGCGCTCTCTCTTAATTCTGCTGATGTTCTACACCCCATTGCATCCCAGTGCGCCGCCTCGCTTTCCCCTCAACAGAAGCGTTACACTTATCTAGAAAGAGCAGTGAGGCGCCACGCAGAGCTCAACACGAGGGGGGAGGTCTGCATGGATAAATCACATTGTTCCCCGTTCAGCAGGACACCAAGAAATTGCTTCCCTACAGTGGCAGTAACCTGTACTGACTGCTTACAGTCAGGATTCATTCTTGTAATTCAAAAGAAAGGCATGAAGGTGAACGCAGCAGCAGGGGAGCGGTTTTTACTTGGCCCGTACCTGTGAACCCTCACAACAGGCTTTATTAAGAGAAGCAGAATGAATAACTAATTCTGCCCTGAAAAACAAGTTCCTAACCTGTAACAATATGTTAATAGCTTTAATAGATGTGTAAACTGGAAGAAAGTAACACAGGAGAATAATAAAGCATATCAGAGAAAAAACTAAAAAAGGCAAAAATAAACCAAATGTCAGTTGCCAGCATGATCTGTCCCAGGGTTCCCACAGTGTCTGGGGAGATGTCCATGGTGGGCTCGCGGTTCAGAGCGGACAGCACGGTGTCTTTGATGTGGGAGAAGGCCCCGCTGGCCAGCTGGCAGAAGGGAACAACAGGGGTAGTGCCTTTAATTCGGCTTGGCACACAAGCATTACTAAGAGTCATGCAAAAAGATTATCTATTTATAACATAAATAAAATAAAAGCTTTATAAATGTGTGTGTGTGTGTTTGTGTGTATATTATATATAGTGATGCCATGCTGGGAAGGGCACAGCAGGACCGCTGTGGGAGGCACTACCCCTCCACGGATACCGGGGGAAGTGAATTTAATGGGATAGTGGCTGATGTGATGCGTGCAGCGCCTCAGCTCCCATCCTGAATAGAACAGAGATGGGGAGAGGCAAGGAGGGGTGAGGAAAGAGAGAGAGAGAGGGAGACAGACACACACAGACACATATAAATAATAAAAATAGGAATAAATAGCATGTACAAAGATTAATGGGAAGTGAAGAAAATTTGTCATTAAAGCTTCCCTTTCAAAACTAATACTTTCAAAGATAATTCTGTTTTCCACTCTTGTACACTTAAACCTATTTATTTATAGTCTATGTTCCACCTTACACTATAACATTATATAATACTGGTCCTAATGCTACTTTTTGGCCCAGCTACAGAATAAAGTGGCATCCTTTATTACTGTCTGAGACAAATAAAGATAGTTGGTGCATGCTATTGTAACTGTACACCACAAATGCATGTGTTTCCATAAATCACTACCTGGAAATAAATGGTTTATACTTATTTGAAAACAAAATTATACTTTCAATATACATTAGCTATAACAGTTATACAGAAGAAGTCCTGAACTTCCAGAATTTTTCACAAGGTGTCAGTAGGAAACCAAAGGGAAATATTGAATCCTTCTCTCTGAGAAATGACGAGATCTATGTTTCAAAGTGTTCTGGAAAAGAAAAATACTGAAATGCTGTAATGAGTTTGCATTTCATATTGTGAAGTTATTAAGTCTGGCAGACACCTTTTGCTGGTTTTGGAAACAATCAAGTACATTATCTGAGATATAGACATCCCTTTATATACATACACATATACACGTTATTTTGTACAGTTTAATCTGTTTGTTGCCTTTAAAAAAATTTAAATAAACAATAGCAATATTAACCGAATGCTATTCCACTTAACAAATCCCAGTTATTAAGATGTTCATGAAGATTCACTTTTCCCTGATAAAACTTTGCAGCCGCCTTCAGGCCTTCATCATTGTCCAGGTTCTGCTCGGAGGCAATCTGGCTGGCCAGGGCTCCAACATTAAACAAAACGCAGCTCTTCTCATATCCCACACTAGCCAGGGCTGTGATAAAACAGAACAATATTAAATCAGATTAAATCACGCTCAGTGCATTCGACTCCCAGTTTCAGCTGACGTTCTGTGTTGGTGTATTTTTATGAGTGCTAATGCCATCATAATGAGTGAATATGCCATCTCGGCAGTAATTTCATATCTGCAGGGCAACATATTGTACAGCTGCACACAAGATAATCTACTAGCCAACAAAGACAGCAAAAGTGATGACCCTGAAGGAAGAAATACACTGAGTGAAACCAATATGCCAAAACTAACATAATAAATATTGTTAGAAAATAATAATCAAACATTAGGACGTATTCTTATTGTATTTTGCACAGATTGTATTGGGGCACTTTGTAATATTTTGAAATCTTTCCTATGTAAAATGTAAGCTAAGAAATAAATAAATACATAATAATAAATATTTATAGTAGGACAATTTGTCAAATGTCTCATAAATGGATATAATTTTGTCCCTGTTGATCGTAAAAAACAAATATGATATAGTTCCTAAAAAAAAATCTAATTACATTTCTAGCCAAACTAATCAGTTTCTGTTTAACCACAAAACACTGCATTTCCCTCTGACCCTCTGACAGTTACATTGCTCTCATAACATAGCATAGCTATTTTAGTAACTTCTCTAGCAGTGCCATTTTCCAGATAAATTAACTGTGGATTGGGTGTGTAGGACATTGGTTTTATTGGTTTACAAAGAATTCACAGCAGCACCCCCAGCCTGTATTATTTTGCTACTCCAATATGCTATCGTGTTTCCATTCTATGCATTTTAATTTTATTTTAAAATCTTTTAACATCCTCTTTCCTGCATCCATTTTTTCAAAGTTTTTCCAGATTTTTTAACACTCATGTTAATTTTTTAGCTTGCACAATATGTGTTTTAGGCTTGTTCGTCACAAATTCGGGTAGTAGTAACTGTTAACCGGCATTCTCCTGTCACATTGATCAGTTTAAAGCCAATGTTATACAATGTCCGCTGCCAGGCAACCATAGTGCACATAATCTATTCAGATCGAGTATTACTTAAGAGTTCTCCAAAACTGTGCAAAGGTATGGACAGTCTGTAGTAATGGATTAAAAATACATTTTCATATTGTCAGCCTCATAACTGATTCAAAGCCAGCATCGGTTACAATAGTAACTATTTATCTGATCTGAGCTTATAAGCCTGGATGATGGTAAAACATTGTTTCTGGTTTCATGCCACGAAACAGTTCACTTTAAAAGAAATGCTGTGTCACAGGTAAAGAATGCACAAAAAACCATCAAACTGTTGAGCATGCATCTCTGGAATTGTCTGTAAATTAAGAACTGAAATATCTATCCCAACTCTGCTGACAGAGCTCCCTGACATACCTTTTTACCCATAATCCCTACTGCCATCTATAATGTAGTGCCTTGTCATCAGATGTATGCAAGTGGTAAATAATGACAACCTTTATGTCAGGATGATACATACAGCAATCTGCATATAATAAAGTAATTCTAACTTTTAAGATTTAAAATTGGGAAAGTACATATATTAACAAATTGTATAAATAAATCCCTAGCCAAAGAACATAGATTTCAGTGTAATAATAGATAGATCAAGTTTAATTCCATAAACGTTGCAGTGGCTCACAGGAAATGTGGAAGATAAAACAATATTAAACCCTGAAGCAATATTTATACTGTAGAGTATAACTTAAGCAATTGATGATTTATGTATTTTTACAAATGTATTATTACTATTTTCAATATCCCAGACGTTATAAAGAATGTTATTTTTAGTATCTAAATATTAGCAACATCCTTGAAGATGTATTACAATGTAAGTTTCTAACAGTCAACGAATAGTTTAGTTTACCACAACAATAAGTGCGATAAACGAATTAAAAAATATTTTGATTAAAAAATATATATATTTCGTTTTCAATTAGAAGAGCTACTTTACAAAAACGTTAATCAGTTATACGGATACAATCGTTTTGGGATTACGTACAAAGATGGGGGGAATGTTATCTAGATTTCTCTCATTTAACATTAACCTATAACACGTTGATAAGAATCGAGCGCCATTTCCTATTTTAAAACAAAAGGTCCTCTTATGTAAAACTATATGCCTGAAAAATATGTAAATATTGGATCATTGGTAATCATTTTGGATTAACAAACACCGTAATTGCGTTTAATAAAGCGATCGTTTTTTTAGATCTATTTATTGTTTTAAAACAGGACGAAAATGTTGAAGATGTTCTTTCGAAATTCTCTCAGGCAGTTTTTGTGGCAGCTGTGCGGTGCTGAAGGACCCCTCTGGGCCTACCTACCTAATTTAACTAGACTGCTGCCTGCTGGTCTCCAGTTGGGGCCGAGAATGGAGAGGATCTGAGTGGTTGGCTGCCAGTGAGGGTATTAGTTCGGGATTACGAGTAATCGAGAGCCGAGGGGGAAATAATAAAGGATTGTGATCTGGGATTGCACACACACCTCTTAAACCTACACCTTTCGGACAGTGGTGTTCAGCGACGATACACACACACACACACATATATATATATATATATAAAATATGAAAATTAAAACTGAAGTGGGGGCGCCAGGCCTGTGGTAGGAAAGGAGAACAAGACCAACATTGCAGCCGAGCGAGGGCTGTGGAGGAGCCGGGGAGTGAGATCGCCTGTGGGGGGAGAGACAGGTCGTGGAAACACCGTGGAGCTCTTCTGGACAGGGGGGCAGGGACCATCGCCTCGCTACGGAGGGAGTTCACAGTCTGAACATACACATTGCATTTAGTTCGTCGAGAAAAGAGACCGAGAGGGGAAAAGGAAGTTATCGTTGGGCCGGCGAAGTGCATTCACAAGTTGTGCCTAACTTTGTCAAAGTTTGTTAACCGTCGGAAAAGCGTAAAAGAAGTGGGGGGTTCATGCGAGCTCACGAGTGCTTTGCTGTAAGAACTTAAAAGGGATAGCAAACAACAACAACAATGGAGGAGAATGACAACATGGACTATTTTTACCAGCAAGTCTTACAGAAAGACGTGACCCGACGGCTGCAGGTTGGCCAGGAGCTGATTGACTACCTCAGTGACCCGCAGAGGTCCGCGGATGTGGAGCAGGACAAATCTCGCCTGGATAAGACTATAGACGAGTTAACGGGGTGGGTGAACTCCAGTAATTACAAGGTAAGGCTCTCTGTGTCCGTGTGCTGCTCCACTAGTGTGGGTCTTTTGCGATGCAGGATTTTGTGTTTTTAATGCAACGTGATGGAAAGAGACCATGTGGGCGCTCAAAAAGAAACGTCCAGTTGGTGGTTTGAACTTGGTAGGGTGGATGTAGTGAATTGATCGGCGCGCAACATGGGGGTCGTATCATACAGCGTGTGTCTGAAGGCCGGCCCTGTCGTGCTCGACCCATTGTTTACAAGTGGAGCGATACAAAGAGGGTTTAAAAATGTGTTTCCTTAGTTTGGGAATAAAGTGATGATAACCATACTAGTCTTAAAGGGACGTATAGATGCGTATGCGGAAGTCAGTCCCCCGATTCTGGCTGAAAAACGTGATGGGGATTTTCCTGTCAAATGTCACAGTCCTATCATGCACATCAGTCATGTTACCAGGTTTTAACGCTCATGGTTGAGTTACAAATGATGCTACCAAGAACCATCGCCATCCATCTTTCTCCTCCTCCACCTCTTTGGTACTTTTTTTTTTTGTTGCTTTGTAAACCTGTATCACCAGGGCTTTTCTGTAGTTACTCTGTGGGCTTTATTGATGACAGGATGATGGGGGAGGGGATAGCTGCATTATTGTTGTAGCCACCGACCACTAATCATATTACACAGCGTCAAAATACCAGAACAAATAAAGTATTAATACATATATAAGCACAACAAAATGTATACTTAAGGAATGAGCAATACTTTCACTTCTCTTTGTGAACAGCCTGTAAAGAACAACAGACCCGAACATGAGCTCATCATCTCAAGATGTTTTTATGGTGTTGTCCTACAAAGTAGTGTAGTTGTCTTTAGGATTGTGTGCATTCTCTTGCCATGTTGTATTGAAGTAGCATAGGTTTGCAAGCCTGCATTTACTCTGAAATCGTCCTGTCCTGGTTGGTTTTGTGTTTTCTTCCCATCTATCTTCTCAAAAACATAGGAGCATGGGTGCAGTCTGCAGGAAAAACTAAAGCTTAGCAGAAAGAAACCTAATGAAATCATTTTTCTATGGGTAGGACTTACAAATGAATTGTTAGTATGTCCACATTAATTGCTTTCCTGCATTCTCAGATCTTGAAGACGGGAAGTATCTTTAAACATCCTAAAATCAGTAAATGTCCCCCTTCCCCCCCTTTCTATTGTCCGTTGAATTGCTAATGGATGAGGTTAGAGGTGTACAGGATGCTACACATTAATTTATGTTTACAGTGAAGAATAATATAGGCAACATTTGTTAGGGAGCCTTTTATGTACAAGAGATTTTTATTTGTTGAAGGGGGGTAAAAACACCACAACTTTGTGTTGACCTAGCAAATTATGTCCCAGAATGCGAAGTGGGGATTGGTGTGGTAAGTAAATGACATTTTCTGAAGGGGTGGAAAATGTTTAAATATACTTAATTTAACAGTATAATTCACTTGGTAGCAAACATATTAGTTCAATTTGAGACATGGGATAGACTGAAACCATTTTACCGTTCTTTGGTACTTGAACAGAATTTGCAGTAATAATGTTTTCTGATACGAAGCTGGTTTCTCTATTTGAACAGTTTGCACACCCTAGAGAGCCATCTTTGATCTAAGCTGCATTCCTTCAAAACCAAACGAGCGTATGTTGGATTAATTCCTGTATGTCTGAAGAGCTTTGCCAGCTAGGTGCAGAATGCAGAAGCAGGCCATGTCTCGGCAGCTAATGAAATTGTGATGAAGCTCAAGTTGCGGAGTGATTTGCAGAATGGGTAGGAGGTCTCAGAGGAATGCAGCCTGAGTGCCTGTCTGCATCAGCACCTGAAACTGCTGGGAGGAAGAAGTCGGTCTGTTGACTGTTTCATAGATAAGACCCTGTGTCATCCTGGCCTAGACCTGCAGTGTAGTGTGTCTGAGGCACTGAGCAGCACAGGTGCAGTAGACGGAAAAAAAGGCTGACAGAGAACCACACCTACTTGGCTGAGCTATGACATGGCTCATCTCCACATGATTACGAGAATATGCTTGTGTTTAAAAAATAAAAATACAAGCAGGCAACAAGAGTCAAACGGGTAAAAGTGAATGAATGCTCCAATGAATGAGAGAGTATGACTGACTAGAGTAAAAAAAAAATAATATATATATATATATATATGCCAGTTTGAGAAGGGGCGTAGGATTGAAAACCCTTTCCCTTATTATATAAAATGTCTATTCAATTAGCTATTTTGGAACTAATGGGACCCTATGTGCAAGATAATATATAGTGGTGAATGGGTGTGGTGCATTGTGCACTCAGTGAAAATGATCTGCTAATGTATTTCTCCTGTTATAATTATAAATCTTTCTATTCTTGCTGTGTTCCTTCAGGAATACATCTGAGCTCCTTTAACCCTCCTATTATGTTGGGAATTTAGGGACATCCCATGCATCTATGCAGTTTCAATCAAATGTAAATGTTATGTTTATGAAAGTTTTATTTATAATGGCTTTACTGCTGAACATGAATTTAGCATTTCACACAGGTATTGGAAGTCTTTTTTTCATTTACTAGAAGGACACAATTGACATCTTCCATGTTTCTTGCTGGTGGTAGCAGAAGTAGGTCGCCCTGAAGATTCAAACCAACAACTACTGCGTCTGGGGTTCGAGGCAGCCTTGTTCACCTGAGGGGGACAACAAAGTTTTAGATGGTGACCGATGGCCAGCGAACAGTCATGCGTTGACAGTTGTAGGTTGCTGTTAGTTTATCCAGGATGTCCATTCCCCTTTGGTGGATGTGTAGTCCAAAATTATCTGTGTCTTATTGTCAATCCTGGTAATCTGTGTTGCGTCCTTGTGCATAGTGCTCATCACAATAACATTCTTGTTCTTTTTGGGACAGTATGAAACAGAGCACATTTCTGTTTTGCAATTTTGGAATCTCACTTTATTGCACTGTTTCAAGCATCATTAACTTTGATATCACAAGTTTAGCACCAAATATGTACAATGTAAAGTAGTTTTCATGTGATCTTATGACCTTGTAGCCCCTCAGTGATTTCCAAAACTACCCACCTCCTTTGATTCCTTTCAGGTGCTTCTCCAGATAGTTTTCCCATGTACACATGCTTATTCCATGTGAAACTGGACTGAGCATCACAAGTTACCTACAAGCATATAGCCTACTGCCTACATAGAGAACACCCTCTGAATGGGACAACATGTTCATCTACTGTAACGTGTCCCTGGATTGTAGTACAAATGCAAAAATTCATCCCATTTAACCTGCTCTTCCCTGCTTGCAGACAGTTTTTCTTTTTCATGTCGACTGGGTCTAGTGTCATGGCTGTCAAATCTAATCAGTCTATCAATGAGGAATGTTTCCAATTACATAGGATCTGGAATTACTGCTCTACCAGTTTCTGCATTCCACAATATGAAAGCATATCTGCTAGGTCCATGAACCATGAACCATTTTGATGATTTTGGAATTTGTCAGCCTTGAATTGCATGTGGGGAAGATATTAATGTTATTTTATGTCTTGTGCATACTTGTGCATGTTCCTACTCTTTCTCTTTAAAACTTGAATTTCCCCCAACCTCATTGGGGATAGGTGTAAACTTCTCTGATGTAAACCAAGTTTCCATCCTTTATGATTCATGATTTAATACATTTTTATTTAGTAATCCACAATTGTTTTTTTTGTTTTTTTTGTAAATCTCAACAGATGAATAATAATGATAATGATCTAAATGGACAAATTGCAGTCCTGATTATTCTTGGAAAAATCACTTTAGGCCTTCTACCTCAAAGCAATATCCTGTCTCTACAGAGTTTAAGTTGTCCTGTTCTGCACTTGCCAATGTTTCAGAATGATTTTTGCTTGGTCATCTTGACTCTAGCAGATCGTCTGGGATTTCCTCCTGATGTCTGATGCTAGCGTTGCTTTGTAGCAGATACTTGGCCAGATGAAACACCATACAGTAATGTAACTGCTAAAATTGCAATAGTCCATTGCACACGGTTTTTGACCAGCACTGCTTGTATCCACGGCATCTTCTCAAAAGACCTGAAACCCCCTTAATCCTGTAATTATTTTGCCTAGAATTGACATTTATCACTTATATTTGTTTTATTTCTAAACCTGACAGTTTTTTTTTAATATACTGTTATCAGTCTCTGAAATGTGAGGCATGTACTATTGCAGGACTGAAGGACTGATTTGACAGATTTTCCATATAGGACTGACTGGGCTCACTGGTGCCTGGCAAACCACAGGAGCTGCTGCTATTGAGCAGAGTAAACCCCACCTGATTTCAGGCTTCTCCAATTGTGTGCTGCCTATTGATCAACTGTGACATAACTGAGATTAGCTTCAGCAAGGTATGAATCAGTTGAGAAGTAGAGCCTAGAGGCTAAACTGAACAAAATCTACTGCCGAGTCCCTAAACAGACCTTAGTTTTGTGTCCCATCTGAAGGACTGAGGAGAAGGATCCCCACCCCCCGATTGCTCAAGGTAATGTGTGTGTTAGTGGTGGAGCTGGAGTTCAACAAGGAACCCCCTGATACTGAGCCTTTTTACTCTGACCATGTTGCCTCCTATAACTAAATAATATATTCTGGCTAAAGAGTAGGACTATGTATCTTCAAATTCTGTTTAATACATTTTATTTCAGTCTTCGCATCAGTGTGCCAGCCTCCTTTCATGTCATGAATAATGAAAGGGTGCCATATTTTGCTGCATAAAACACAACCTTTTTTTGGCTAATTTGAAGTTGACAAAAGAATCCAACATCGCTGCACTCATTAACATAATGGATATAATCAGTGTCTGCAACCATTGCAGAAAACAGCTGCTGGTTTTCAATCAGTGCAGCTGACATTTTGTAAATTGGCCCTGATCTGTTGGCCCACTGTGTGCTTCATACGCTTTAGCATAATGCTGAAAACTGTAATTATGACTGAATGATCATAGTTTACAATAAATATTTATCCTTATTGTACATTAAATAAAATGTTTTTTAGACTGTTTTATGTTTAAAGTGATTCTTAGTGCAGTGCTCTTGTCCTTGGGAGGTAATTGAAGCGTGAATTGAGCAAAGCTCTTGAACAGGCTGAATTTGTGTTAAATTGGTGGTTATACATTGTGGAGGGCTCTCTAATCTCAGTTCCCTCTTTGAGAACTCCAAGTTATAATTTAGATGAAATGTATGCATTTCAAATGCAAAATGCACAGACTGCTGTGTATCAATAAAGCTGTCAGAGTGCTTTGGCACAAAAGGCTTTGTGAATGTTCAGGGCAACTAGATGTGAGGAGGCTTCAGAGGGTATGTGTGTGTCAGTTTACTCTCTCCCAGCCAGGTCTTGACAAATACCTTCTTATTTTTGGCATGAGAAGGGGAGGTAAACAAATTTGAGTAACTTTCAATGGATTATTAGAAAGAGGACAATTTGTTGTCTTCTTATCAATCATTTTATAATGAATACCAATTCAGATTTTGTTACATATACCGTACCTAATAATCGCTGCTGCACCAGCCGTACTCAGTGTCTATTAAATGAGTTTCGCAAATGTGTTGGCTGCTGCTGCAGGTCGACAGGATAACAGGATTATTATTATTTTTTTTTTAGCAATACAAAAACAGTACTGTGTTGTCGACTTGGTGACCCTAACTGTTGGCGAATGGAATATCGTGTGTAGACTGAATCTGCTATAGCCCCTGTTAAGCATACTCAGGGATGTGTAAATCTGTCCAGTGCAGCAGTGTCCATAAATATTACATGCTACTTTTATCAAGACTCTCTTAATGTTTTAGTAGAAGGAAGCTTGCTGCCTTTTTAACTCCATCACTACCAGGCGCAGTTGGTGTGACCAAACGTGATCCTTATGGTTTTCCCAACAAGGTTAAACAGATTAAAATTCCAGCCTTTCATCTCTTAATATAATGAACCATATGTGGAGTCAAAATAGATACTTCAGCAGATTGGAATGAAGGATAGAGAGAGATCCTTGCCCAAGTCGAGTCTTTGCAAAAGCACATCGTACATTCACTCCTCCAAGGGTCAGTATTCTGTTGTGCTGATGTCTCTCAACACTTCCCCTCCCCACTCCAGATTGACCTGTCATCATGATGTCAGCTTTTAAACACGTACAGTGTTCGGGCAATCTACATGCCAACGTTGCTAAATGTAGCTGTTGAAACTGTACTCGAGGACGTACCTGGGCTAAAAGTTAACCCATCTGTATGAACTGCATTTGCATTATTGTAAGTGGAGCTATAGTAAATAGCTATAGGCAGGACTGTTAAGTTGTCCCAAGTCTTTTAGAATTGGTAATGGGATGATGGATTTGCCTTTGATGCTTTCCCTTTGGGACTCTTTCTTTAATGACTTTAAGATGCTAAAGATGTTAAGGTATAACTTGCTATTAATTGCCTAAAAAGTCTTTCCCCTTCATTTTGCTTTGTAACAGTTAGGCTATATGCCTGTTTTCATACTTTTTGTTTTGAGATCAAGCCCTTCAACCAGCAATGCATAGCTGGAGCAGTTGATTTACAATGCTGTAACCAATTGGATTGGTTTCAGAAATCCATAAGGTCTTCTTAAAGAGCTTCACATTCTTCTTTCTTTAAGCCTCTATTTAAATTGTTCTTTGCTGCTGGCATGATTCAATGGTTGTGCCACAAAAGAATGAAGACTGCTGGCCAGGGATCTAAAAATAAAGAACAAGGAAGAATTAATAAAAAAAAAAAAATGGAGGTCGTCATCCTACAAGATCTCTTCTACCTAATGCTTTCTCAAACAGATATGAATTTTTAATGCACAAAGCTGTTCTGAGTGAAGCTGCAGGCACACAGTGTTACTCTACATCTGAGAGAAGTGGGTTTCATTCCTCTGTCACTGAGTAGGTTGAGGGCTTGGTGGTGTTTCACAAGGCAGGGTATCACAGATTCCTATCCTCGATTCTGTCACAGTCAGGGCATGACATCACTGCAATAACAAGGGTTGGTAAATTTCTGCTAATACATCTGTGGAGTGTGAACTCTTTTGTTTTACTTAGGAACAGAGAGTAATAACTATATGAAGTTGCTTATAGCATTAATTGCAACCTTTATCATTTACATTTGTAAGATATTTCTAAATCAAAAGAGGCTTGTGGTTTTCTCTGTTGTGATCTAGTGCTGAAATGAAAGATTACGTTTTTTGCCCCAAGCTACCTTCTGCTTCCCAGTCACTTAGGCCTAATTTTACAATCTCTTCCAGGCTGAACTTACCAATGAGCCTGTATCCACTGGTGTTTGCTGGTCAGTGGAATATTGGGTTCACTTGTGAAACTAGAGTAATGTCAACTAGGGTGAAATTACACCATTTTGGGATGCAGGCTCTCATCTTCGAAATGGAGTTAAATGTTTGTGTGTGTGTATTAAAATAAACAAAAAAAATTCTGTGTTGGGGTTGGCTGTATCTTCTGGGTTAGATTTCATTATCTTCAAATGTATGAGATTTATACTCCAATGAGATTTATACTCCAATAACACTCCACGCAAAGCAGATCATTGCATGCTTAAGTGGGCCTATCCCTGTTCTCTAACTAGAAAATGTCTTGAAAGAGTCCTGATATCCTTTCCTTGATAAAAATGCTTTGACGTTATCGGTGTGTAACGGAGCTCATTGTGTACAGTAGAGTGTAAACCTCTCACATCTGGAGACCGGTCTTTTTGTACTGGGTGTAGCTGGTGCGGTTCAGAGGGCTCGGAGCAACACCTGTGTCAGCGCGGTGCGAATCCTGAGCTGTGGGCCCCGAACTGCTCTAGCTACAAGTGCTTTATAATTTACTCTGCACTTCTCATTGCCTTTGGAGTGCTGCATGTTTCTATTTTCATACAGGCTTATATGTTTGAACCATGGCCATGATATCTTTTTTTACATAAAATATATATTTTTTTAATCCTGTTCCCACCATCATAAAACAGGTGTTCATGCACTATAGGCTCCCAACTCCACCTTTCTTTACTAAAATTGGTAATAAATGCTCCAACATGACTTAACTGCTCTGCTGTTTTATTTAGTTGGAATGTTCTCTTGTGCTGTGCTGCCAGTACTTTTTTTTTTTTTAACAACATAAAAAGCTATCCTTTAAAAATATCCCACAGATGAAACACTTGACTACAAACCTCTGCCAATAGATTTAGCAAAGCTGTCTGCACCTGCTTGGCTTTTCCTTCAAGCAAATCAACTGCACAGTTCTTCAAATGTAAATGCATTAACTAGGCATAAACTGAAGTGTTGGCTTCACAGAACCAAAATGTAACTAATAAATTCTGGGCTTAACTCTCACAAGAAGCACATTGTTATATGTAATTGTTTGAAAGAGGACCATGCTCTGCCAATAGATACAGTTCCTCTTAGACTTGACTTAGGCTTTTGCCTCTGCTTCCCGGGTGGTTTAGCTTGAAGATGGGTTCTTGCTTCATTTTGTCAATATGTAAATCTTATTAAGGTGTCCTGATTGGAGCTCAATCGGCTGGGATATGTAGGCACGTGTTCCAGCTGGCAGCATGTATCCTCAGTTTGGCAATCGCTGTTCCTAGTTATTTTCCTTCCTCATTGTGTTATAGTCTGGTGCACAGCAAGGCCAAGCTTTTGAACATCCGAGTCTAAATAAATTAAAAAAAACAACAAAACCAAAATAATTGATTTCCTAATTAACTTCCTGGCTTGTTACACAGCAGCTAAAGAACGTCTGGTTCTTTCAGATTACAAGCAGGGGAACCAGTAAGCAATATAAATATAAACCTGCATCTTTAAAGTGCGATTTCTTTGGGGTTTTTAAATGATAACCTTCGTTAGCTGCATCCGGCCTGTCCAGAATCATATCAAACGGAGCAACACTGCATGGAGGCTAACAGCATATTTATGACTGAGCTGCAATAATGCTGCACTGCAGACCTTATCTGCCCTTCACTGAATACATGGGCTTCCAGTATTTTGACCTGCTCTGCTAAAGCCATCTAAAAACCCTCCTTGCATTTTCTCAGAAGGAAAGGAAGCAGTTTTTCCCCAATTATTAAACAAACAAACAAGCAAAAAAAATCTTATTGTCTCTATAAAACAAATGCAAAAACTTATCTCGGTTGCCTCATAACCCCCCTAGTCTCCTCCTGAGAACAGACATGTTCTGGGCAGCACTTGGAGCAGTGGATCATTAATTCTTCTCTGTGCAATGGGATCTAATCTAATGGTTAATTGCGTTGTTAATGACGGGAGAAACCGCATGCTTTGATTGGCCTTTCTTCTAGTCGCCTGTAATGCGGAGATGAGGCTGTGTGTGATGGCTAAGAAATGATTTTCAAGAGGAATGGAAGGAAGAGACCTTAAAACTTCAATCTACATCAGAACTTCACTTCATCTATTCGCAAGCTCAGATTTTGCAGGCTGCATTGCCGAGTTTTTCCCCTTTGTGTCAGTTACGAACTTTGTAAAGGAGCATTATTTAATGCATTTCCGATTTGTTTTCATTGTGTGCGCACTCCCGTTTCTCTTCGTACTTGGATCCCTTGAGATCAGTTTTCTCATTAAAAAGAAAAAAAATAAAGCCGCATGATAATGTTGTGTCTTCTGTTAGGATACAGCAATTGCTTCTCTTTGACCTGTGCTTTAGCTATGGTGAGAGAGCACTAGTGTCATCAACACTGCTGTTTTCGGTTATCTTCTCCTTTATTGAGCAGTGCTCTGAAGGACACGAGACATCTCTGTGGAGTCGTTGAATGTAAAATGCACCTTATTCTGTGCCCTGCAGTCAAACCCTGCATTCCTCTAGTCTAAGGGCTCCCTCTGAATAAGAGCTGCATTATGGAGCTGTTGGTGGCAGAGTGCGGTAAGGGTCCCGATCAAATCACAGGGCATGGCTGCACCGCTCTTGCACTCGCCCGTGTCACAGTACAGGGCCATGAATTTGATGGCTTTCTTACACCATTGCATAAATAAAAACTATAACAGTGTTCCAGATTTTTAGTGCAAATCATAAGCAGTTCTCACCATTTACAAATATGACCAGCATTTAATGATTGAGGTTATACAGTATAGTGTAGTTGTTGTATACAGCAGGTATCGGAGCGAATGCAATTCTGGATTACACCATTCAAAATATAAGATTCCCCTCATATCGCAATACTAAATGTTAACCGTAGATGGGTGCAGTAAGGGGTGTTTTTTGTCTTGCTTTACTCGATTATTTACCAAAGAACATTGAAGTAATCCTCAAGAAAATCGCTGGCAAAACAGTTAGCAGAACTGTGTTTTTACTTATGCAACAGAAAGCTGGAGGAAGATTTGTGCAGATTCCTTAATGTGTGTTACAGGAACCACATGCTGCACTGATCATAATAAGGAAATCAGTTTAACAATGCATTACAAAATGCCATTGCCTGAAACTCAGTTGTGTGATTGTAAATGGTACTGTGTGTGTACTGATAACCTGTGATCAATGATGACGCTGATTCTAATTTTAATGTGTTCAGATTTAATGTGAAGCTAATGTGTATGTTTTTTTTTTTTTTTTAGTTTTTTCAGTGTTCTTGTGTGTTTTTGGTCCTTAATTTCCTTTTCTTTCCTTGTTGTCTTGTAGGTGGCATTGATGGGTTTAGATATTGTTAGTGCATTCGTAGACAGACTGTCAGAACGCTTCAAAGGTTACTTGGGAACTGGTAAGTCATCTTTCTTAATCCTTCAAACCTGAATGCTTAGTCTCCTCACAAAACTACATTACTAGTTTGTACTTAATGGATGAAAGTCTTATTTTCTCAATGTCCCTCCAACTGAAACTCATTTTACAGGCAAATTGCCTTTATACAATGACATTAAAAAGCAGTTAATACCATGCTGGTATTATACATGTATCTTGTAAGTGTAAGTTTGTTTCTGTACAGTATATGGAGACAGAGGATTCTCTTCTCTTCCCCCAGCCTGTCCTGTTTATTTCTGATTTGCCCTTTCACTGTGACTCGGGAGCTGTTTCCAGCCATGGCTGCAACACTCTTGCTCCAGGTTTTATTGCTAGAGGGTTATTTGAAATCGGAGCCGGGGGGATGATGATTCGCAGAGTTCTTGGGAGCTCTCCAGCCGCATTCATGGATTGCATTTGCTTTGTTCCTGAAATCAAAGCAATTTGCATTAAAACAAAATCGACACAATTGAATGTAGAGGGTCTTCGTGAATATTTTTTTTTTCTGTCTGCATGTAATTAAAGAGCACTATTCATATGATTAGACCAGCACCTGGATCTATTCGGTTTATTTAATGCTCCATGGCTGCAGTCAATGGTTACCAATGATAAAGTGAACGTGGAAGCCTATTTTAATTGCACATCTCTTATCTCTCTCTTCTCCCTCTTATAGGTTGAAAGGTTTGTGAGAAAATTCAATGTTTCCTTACTTATCTGAACATTGCCAGATTGTCGTGTCTTAAAGTATTGTGCAATCGATCCTGTGCCCACTGGGATTACACATCAGTGCTGTAGTCTCAGAGGCTGACCAATTAAACGTGTTGAGGCTCCAACACATGACCGTGGGTGTGGCTAGGGATCGAAGTCGGTGGTCATGCTCAAGCCAGCCGAGCCTGCTCCCATTAGTGGCGGAGAACAGAAGCACAATTCCTTCTGTCCTTGAAGCGTTGACTTTCCGATTGGAGAAGACGTTTTAATGGAGATATTATTTCCAGTAAGCCGCACATTGACATGAATCATCCCGTGTCTGTCTGTGTTCCTCCCGTTCCCCTGTCACCTGGTTACTGTTACAGTCCCGGCCACACATTGATTCTGAAACTAAAGATGGTTCATCAAAACATGACACTAAATATGTAATTGCATTATTCACCATTCTCGGATTAACATTGAAAACACGAGGATCATTGTGTATTCCCAGTCATTTGGAAAGTTGCCTTTATTAAAGCAGCGTTTAATAGCTTTCTGATCTATTTTTGCTGCTTAGGCTGACATTTTCAGTGTTCAGGGATTAAGTTTCCTTAATCGCGTGTCGGCATGGGACAGACACTTAAATGAAGCAAAGCATAAGATAGCTTTACATCTGTACTACTGCCTGCTGGACACCCTGTCTTATTATAAAAGAGGAAGGGAAGGTGAAGTGACGAGGCGAAGGACTGGGAGAGACTATAATTAGCATCTGTTTGTTACCCGTCCAGAGTTTGCATCTGTCTGTTTGATTCAGAGTACTGTCAGACCGGGGCGTGCTTCAGGAAGTGCTGAAAATCACCATAGAAATCACTGGCGTAACAAACAAACATCACTCCTGCACACTGCCAAAGAAATGGCTGGCTTTAATCTAGAAATATTTCAAACAGAGCAAGCACAGTTCGTGTTATTGTGTTTTGTGCATGCACAGGTGGAAAATTGCATTGCCTGGGGCATGTGCACCAAAATTACAGTGCAGTTGTTCTGTTTTGTTCTTGGTCTTTTAAAAGCCAGGTCTCGTCAAAAGAGTAGCCACAATCTTGAATTATTTAGTTCTCTGAACAACCCTGTTTGATAAATGTGTGTTAATGTTTGATGTGACTGAAACTAGTTGGAGAGTTCATCCGGTCTCCCTACTGTATTCAATGTAGTACATTTTAAGTGTACTGAATGGTAAAGGAAGATGAGCCCAACCCTTTCCAAATAATTATAACCAGAAAAATAAAAGAAGCGAAACTGTATTTTAAACTGAAAATGTCCTTGCCCACAACTTCCCAAAAAAATACCAGTAAGTTAAGGGAGCAGGAGCTGCTAAACAACTATTAAACAACATGCTCTGTCACCTTTAGTTCTACTCTCTTCGTGACACTACGGACAACTCTAGGCGTGCTCTCTGAGGTGCTGCTAGTTAATCGCACCATATTAAACGTCAAAATGGCTTATTAGAGAGAGATTCTAAAAATGAGGAACAAATACCAGGCAAGCATCCATCACAACACGAGGGGCTGCCAAACACAGGAACAGAAAGGGAGAAGGGCAACAGCAGAGCTTGGTTGTATCGGGGTCCTCCTTGATTGTCACGGGTTCAGTTCCAGCTCCAGTCCTTAAGTAGCAGGGAAAACCTGTGAATTTAAGTGCTTTAAAAAAACAAGAATGAATGTATTTAGTGATAATATTAACATGTTTTAAATGTACACTTTGTAAATATTAATTTTCTTCAGAGCTGGCAGATATTTCCTGCTTTCATTTGATTATAATTTGTACCTTTTTTAAAAAAAATTGGCAATTGGCAGTTGCTATGAAAGGCAATCAGTTATTGTTTATGGACATTTGTACTCCAAACGTTCCCACATCAGCATTATGCAACAGCAAGGAAGGGTAACTGTCTGTGCCTTGTAATGTATGTCTGAGAATGACCTAATCTAATCGCATTCCAGACAGTCTTGAATGTAACTTCCAGTACGCAGTGAAACCTAGGTGTGCCACAGTACTAACACGACAAGATTGGATTGTTGAGACGTTTCTTTCCATCTGTGTTGAAATTTCAATCCTGAAAGAGCCCTGTTCACCAGCATTCACCATCTTTTTAAACATTTCAAATGACTTAAACGGAATTACTTGTGTGAAATCAAGGCAGCTCTCGCATGACCATTTGATTAACTTGAGGTTGTGAGTTGCAGGCTTTTGCGTGGGATTTTGATTTTTTTAACGCATCCTCCCCTTCTCCACGCGTGTAGCTGTGTTAAAAGGCCACATTGTGCTCATATCCAAGGCAACAGGCTATTGTTGTAGCAACCGTCCCAGGCAGCACAGTCCCCCACGCTGGCCGGCTGGCCCTGCATTCCTCTCTGAACACATCAGTGCGTCTGAGGCGGAGCACGAGGCCCGAGAACATTGCTGCACTCAGACACCCTCCTCTCATTACCACCACCCCCTCCACCGCTGTTTTGAGCTCTCCTTTGCTGTGCAGAGCTGGTGGAGCTCCGGTGCTGCAGGTTGTAACCCCCCCCTCCTACAACCATACCCCTTAAATAGCTGTGTCTGCAGGATTTATTCATATCTTCTGCTATTACTGTCAAGTCATCAAGCTCCTGGTGATGCACAGACTGGTGTAATTGCTAGTCAAGTGCAGAAGCATTTTTCTAAAATTCAATTATAGTACAAGGTTGGCATAACTCGTTTGCAACTTGTTTCATTCAGCCTGTGTAAGGTTAATTATATCTCTGGCCAAGTAGACCTTGGGCTATTCTGGCCCATTACAGGGCCTTCCTACAGTGTGTGTGACAGCCCAGCACCTTGGCGTGCTTCACCAAACTCTTTATATGATTGAAGGTGGTTTATATTCCAGCCTGCATGCTCGCCTTGCCCTTGGTTTTGCATATTTAGCTCACCAGCTTCAGTATGATTTGAAGGACATGAGGGGAACCTCCTGCAGCGCCTTCCTGTCCCCCCGTCTCTCACTTGGGTATTGATCAAGCAGCCTCTCCAGCTCCCTTGGAATAATATCCTAGAGGAAAGGCTTTGAAGCACAGCCGTTCTGATGAAACTGCCTGGCAACATTTTAACCCGTTGAGAGAGATCTAGAAAGGACTGAAATTGTTTTGTGCCTTTCCACTTGCATCCTAATGAGCTCTGCAGTTCTTCATGGTGTTCCTTAACTGCAGGAGTTCTCGATGTTTGAAAAGGGTCCAGTTTGATTTTTGTTTATTTGCTCAAGTGGAAATTACAGCATTAGTGCCCACGGGAATCTCCACTAGGTGTCACTATACATTGTTACACGAAGGGACAATTTCGTTGTATTTATTGAATGGGTTTAAAAGTCATGCATAATTGTTGGTAAGATCTTTTTGTTTACTTGAAATTGTTTCAGTACCTGTAAGGTCCAGTTAAAATTGAGTGTTTAACATTATTTTTTTATATTAAAAAAAAAAACACTTCAATGTGTATTCATAGCCGGTATAAGAGAGATTAAAGGTGAATCAAAGCTGTCTGTTTCTGCTGGGACTATTTCTGACTATTTCTGTCTGCCCATTGGGTCCTGTTCCAGCACAGTGATTGGTACTGACCTTGAAACTTGTCCTGAGGCTGGGTTTACTAAAAGCACAGTTAATTAATATTTTATTTACTGCTGGAATGCACATTGCATGAAAGTAACATTCTCTGTGCATTTCTTACAGCTGGTTAATTCAAACATCTAGGGTTATTTATATCCAGCAGTCTTATTGTTTTCCACTACAGTTCAGCTGAATTCCTGACACATTAGGTCTTTCGCTCTGTGTGCATTCCTCTATAGACAGAGGTATCATTCACACGTTTTAACATCTCTCTACTTTAAGGGCCTTTAAGGAAGAAGGTGGTGCCCCTAAACGTGGTGTTGCAGTGACCAGTACGGGGCAGTGCCCCCTGCAGACCAGTACATTGTAGTAGCCAGCCATGCAGATAGAGGGCACTGTGGTATGCCAGAGATCCTAATACTGATTTGAAAGATAGTCCTGTCTGTTCTGTGGCAGCAGGAGCAGACCAAGATGTCATGACTAATCCTACTGCATCGTAATGGCAATGCAGCCTCCCTGAGTCCCTGTCTGTATGGATTAATGATCAACACTCAATTCTTGAACTGTCACTTGCCGTAATGTCATCGGAGCAGTAAAGAAAGGCTGCCTTTGTCCATGCTCAAAGTACAACACTTGTGTATATAATGGTTTATTTAACAAGTGCATTATTGTGGAAGGCTTCAGAGTTCCAAATTACTGCCAAATGGAAGCATATACAAACGTTTTTTTTTTTTTTTTTTTTTTTTTTTTTTTTCTTGCTCTCCCTACCCCAGTTGTTCCTGCCCTGGTAGACAGATTAGGCGATTCCAAAGACCAAGTTCGCGAGCAGTCGCAGAACCTCATTCTCAAGCTGATGGACCAGGCTGCTCCTGTGATGGTGAGTGCTATGGGGCGTCCTGTGAGAGCTGAACTGGATATGTGTGGGGCAGGGCCTGCTGGTGCTGAGCACTGGCTGCTCAGACACTCTGTCTATGGCTGATTGAGACGGGTGGTGGTGTAAGTTATGGGAAGGGACCCCGCTGCTGGTGACTCTGCAGCTCATTACCAAATCAGGTAGTCATCATGGCTCTGTTTAGTGACCTTCAGAGATGGCATCTTCTTGCTGATGCCAAGCTAAACAGCACCTCCTTATTCCCAATGGAAAAAAATGACACAGTATTTTTCACATTTCGTTGCTCAGAAATATATTTTCTATATGCATGTTTGCATGAGTCATTTATTGCTTCTCACTCAACTTCTGCTCCAGAATAAAGATACAAAAAAAAGGAATAATTATTACTTAGACATGTTCTTTACCAGCTTTAGTTTTTTTGTAAGCTATTTTTCATTCTAACAATTAACTAGAGCTGTATTCATTAAAAAAAAAAAAAAAAAAAAAAGAATCTTCAAATTGAGTTCTACCCAAATGTTTATTTTTATTTCCTTATTTTTTAACAGATGTGTGTCCTGATTACTGATATTTCTGCCAGTTCTTGACTCTTCGTACTACTGCACAAGTTCTAATATTTGTTTCCCCTTTATTTCTCCAGTATGTTTGGGAACGATTATTTCCGGGCTTTAAGCACAAAAACTTCCGGAGTCGAGAAGGATTGTGTCTTTGTCTCATGGCTTCGTTAAACACGTAAGTATATCGTTCTGAAGGAGTGCTGCTGTGAGCTGGGCTAGCCAGTATAGTTTTATAGGGAAATACATGCATCATTCATCAGAAATGATAATGATTACATCATTCAGATGTTTTTATATTTGATCGCTATAAATTTGGTCCGCAAGGTATAATTTACCTAAAATTGACTGTACAGTGCCCAGACCACCTGGCACAGCTGTGCTTTGACAGTAACATAGACTATAAGCACAGGGCTGTGCTTTTTTGCTAGTGGTGCATTGCTATGCTCATTTGGATATATCAGCAAAGCTCCTGCTTCCAAGTTATATGCAATTTAATGAATAGGTAGTCCCATCTTTGTCGTTTTTATTAACTAGACTTCCATTATTATGTAGAGATCCCCTATGTCATTGGTTGTGTGGTCTGCAGTCAGATCCCCATCAAGGCACCCTCAGGACCAAATGAGGCAAATCTTGTGAACAGGAAATAATTTCACAGCATTAATGTATAGGTGCTTATGTTATGACGTTATCACTTACATTAAATTTGAAATTAGCTAAAATTCAGCAACTGATGCACATAATTCAGCATTTTAATGACAATAAAACAATGCCTGTGCTAGACAGTAGGGTATCAGACTTTGGATAATACTGCACATCATACCTTGACCTCAGTTATTTCCATATGATCTGTGACTCCACCTGCCTCATTTCAAATATTGAAGCCAAGTGTTCAGACTCTATCCATGACTAAAGAATTTTCAGTCTACATTATTCCAGAGAATAGAGGAAGGTATCTCTTATCCCTTAAATCTTATTTGTCAGGAAAAAAAATGCTTAAATATTTGTTTTTTGAAGTGACCTAATGGTGTTCATCTCATTGGTCATTATGATGAGATAATTTGTTAATTTGGCTACAAAGGTGAAGAAACCAACCATATCAGACAGATTAATTAGAGCAACATAATATTACAGTATTATGTATTTTTTTTAAAAGGACAATGTCAAAATATGACAAACCTATCAGAGTGCTAATCATTCTGGTGCAGCAAACTCTCAGTCCATGTTATAATCAGTTACTACAAGTATGCCAATTTCAGTTAGAAGTGTTTAATTATTATATTGTGGTAAATGCATACAAATGATATATTTAAAAGTGATTTTTGCCATGCTTCCTTGCTTGTGGACTTGGCAGCAGCAGCCGTGTTGCATTTAGCTGTGAAAATCATCAGTTTCAGTGCTCCGCAATCCTTCCTTGTGAGGCAGCACAAGCACACGCACATATCCGGATCTCTTAATTTGGAATAGAGTTAATGAGATAATTTTACACTCTATTCGCAGTCTAGGACCCGAGATCTGATCTGAGGACCCTGATTTTAAATTATGAGGTTAACTGAATCTGGCTAACTTCTGATTAGCCCAGATTCGTTAAACGAACTACGAGGAACAAGAACAACTACACAACTAAAAGGCTTTTCCTTAAAAACCTGGTTAGCTGTTTATTGCCCTGCATGTACAAGGGTCTGGCTTAGCTCTGCTCTGCAGTGTCATTGCAGAAATATCTCCAGTTTAAGCAGATTTAAAGAAAATGAAGGCATGCAGTAGGTGGACTGCTGCCTTCAGTCATGAAAAATGTGGCAGCTAAACACAGTTTCTGCTTGGAATGTAGGAGCCCTGGAATTAAAAATGTGATAAAATAGCACTGTTTCCCTCCCCTGGTTCAACACTGACCCTGCCTACATCAACATCAGCTGAGGTCTTGAAGGATTTCCAGTACAGCAGCCTCTGGATCATGGATCGGACTTAATCCTGAGAACATTTATCTAGAGAGCGTATCTCTATCTAGAATCTGTCTGATCTTGATTTGTACCTCTCTCCACCAGGGCCTCCTCTCTTTACTTTCATCCTTTTACCTGTTCTGTGTGCCCTCCACAAGAGTAAATTGGTTTGGTGTAAAAAGACTGCATGATAAACTGCATTAGCCATCCATCTAGACAATCATATAATGCTGTAGTGCTGCTGTTGGCAAAAGTGAGTCAAGGCATTACAAGCGTTTCCTCTTGTCTCTTAACTTATTTGGCCTCAATGTATTGTCCTCCATCTGGTGTGTAAAAAGTATTTGTTTCTGTGTTCTTCAGGTTTGGGGCTCAGCCGTTTAGTCTAAGCAAAGTTGTTCCTTTCCTCTGCACTCTGACGGGGGACTCAAACGCTCAGGTAAGTCACTAGTCGGGAACAGGGTTTTATTTTTTATGTGTAGTGATTCCTCCACCATGTAGCTTGACCTGTCAAAATATAAGTTTGTGTATCAATTTGCAAGTGCACTTAAATCATTGTATCAGTTTGGATACTGGAGAAATTACATCCATTTAACTTTTTATGCTTGAATTTTTGTAAGATGTAATTTACATATTACATGCCCATGTCTTTAAAATGCACATTATGCAGTTACTGTAGTCTAAATATCATTGTGATTAGTATTTTTCCTAAATCACTCAAAACTATAAAACAAACATCAATAGGTTAGGCTACCTGTACCATTTGATGCCCAAACCACATCCTGTAGCCTGACACTAAAATTTGACACTAGGCCCATACGATTCTGACTAAATGCAGTCTCTTCACAGAATGTATTCAATGCATCATTCCTAAAGCTGAACCTCCAGTGTCTTTCCTGCAATTAAAGGCAATCCTGTTGCACACTTTAATATGAATGCCCCCCACTGACCCACCAACACATGAATAAGTAAGAATAGAGCAGTTTTTGGAAATGTTTTGGCAAATGGATAAAGGCAGTCTATGGAAAACCCCCTGCAGGGCTGTTCTGCTTGTGTATAATCTGGAATAATTCTTACCCCTTCAATTACTGCCGCCTACTCGGTAGTGCCAGCAAAGGCGAACGTGGGTGAATCATCTAGATGCATTTCTCAAAGTGAATGTGATGTTTGCTGGTCTTGTTATCCTCTGCTTTTGTGTTAATTGACGCTGGGGGGACATGATGAAATCCATCGTTATTCATGGGAGGTGCACTGTGCACTCCATACAGCATGTGTCTTTCAGAGGTGACCTTCTGTATAGTACCCACAATGGAGAAACACTGCCTGCACTCAAATTTGGGGAGCCAGTAAACTGTGCAACATCAGTTACTGAAATTGTCTCCCCTCCCTCACACTGCTCTCCATTTGTAAGTGCTGCTGGACCATAAAAAAAAAAAAAAAAAAAACATACTCACTGTGAACTGACCTGGCTAAGCCTCTTGAAATCCTCTTTGCCTTGTTTAAAATATAATAATCCTTCAGTAAATTATATATATTTTGAATGTAATTACCCAGAAGATCAAAAGGATGACAAGAAAATGTTTTAAGGGTAGCGAACTGCAAAAATCGGAAAGTGTTTCTGTCATGGAGTATGTTTCTGTTTCAGAGAAAGCTTATGTTGTCTGGCTTCTGGCCACAGAAAACATGGACATGTCTTCAATTACTTTTAAATGTATTTTTTAAATTGTTTTTGGGCAAGTTATTTCCAGAGAAACCATGATTTCTATGTTATCTGACCCTGGTTAATAAAGCCTGAATGTCCTGACAGGTTCTCAGGTGAGAAATGAAGTGATGACAGCTATTTTATTAACCGCAGTCACGCTGTTGAGTGTTGGAATGTTGTATTTCTAACCTCAGGAGGAACTTTATATTATTCAATTCTTTGCAGGTTCGTGAGACTGCAATCATGGCGATAGTGGAAGTATATCGACACGTAGGTGAGAGAGTCCGAGCTGATCTCGGCAAGAGGGGACTCCCAGCAGCACGGTATGTTAAAGCCAGATTAGGAAGCTGGTGCACACATTACTCACCTCTGCTTCACTTCTGTTACTTGCATTTACATCAGAGTCTTGGGTTTGAGTCCGTTAGGGTCTGTGAAATCACTTGGGTTTGTTTTGTGTTTTTTTGCCATGGTAACATTGTTTAGACTATGCACTTTACATCACTTTACATCCAGCACAACACTAAGCTGTCAGATATGGTGTTTGTGTTTGCTGCATTTTGTGCCTGGTGTTTTCTCGCGTGTTCATTGTGATGTCTTTTGAAGTTCTTATGTTACGTTGGTCCAGTTACCTTTTTTGAATCCTCGTAAGCTGCTTATAAGTGACGCTACTTCAAGGACGGTATAAGGAATGGTGTTTTTCCAGGGCCTGGCTATACCCTTTACTTAATGTTAGTTATCAATGCTTTAAGCTGATTCTGTCATTTTCTGTGGATTGTACTCCAAGAGTATGAACAGGACTTTAAGACTCAAAGCTAAGAATAGAAAGGAATCTCAAGAAGCACTCAAATTATATCTCTCCGCATTCCACAGTAAAAATAAGATGTTTGTCATATACTTCATGTATAAATTGACTCCGTGAAGTGCTCTGTGGCATTTTGAAGTGTGCTGTATGAAACTGAATTATTGAGTCCCAGGGACACCTGAAGTCTCAAGGTTTATTGAGAAAAGTGGCAGCTTTAAGTCCTGCAATGGACTGCGGAAGCTGGGCTTGGCTTTGGGGTGGCAGTGCCATGTGCTGCCTGAGCTAATCTGGAGAGGGACAGCATGCAGCAGCAGGGCCCTACAGGGAAGTGCTGACGTCTGTGAAGGACCATGAGTGTATTGTGCAAGAAAACAGACCGGGCATTATTCTCCTGGGACAACACTGAATTCTCCATCTCTCCAGCCTGAGGGGGGGGCAGTGGAGGTGGGGCTCAGGGCTGGAGAAGGGGAGCAGTTTCCCCTGGCTCAGATGTAAAGCCTGGTCTTTAAGACATGTCTGATTCCTATGCATGGGATGCATACTGGTTGAAGGTTTTGAGGTACTAAGCAAGTTTATTTAAAATAAATAATTTGGATCTATGCAAAATTAACTCAGTCCTCAGCTCGGCTCTCGTAACACGTCAGTTAACTGGCTGGCTGCTCTAAACTGTCCTGTATAATTCACCAGTCCGGCTTTTCGCAACACTGGAGTGATGCAGGAAACCATGCATACATTGGCTTGCTGGGGTCACACTACACGATTTCTACAATCTGTCACGATTTTGAGATTGGTGGGCAGCTCACACTTAAAAACTGCTTTTCACTGAATTTCTTTTGCATTGTGAAGGATTGCACACTACATGATTGCTTAAGTACAGGGGACACTGATCTGAAATCCTTAGTCGTGCGGAGCTCTGTCACAGCCTCGGAAAAACGCTTGATCCATCCACAGAAAATGTAAACAAACATGGATCTGGACATTTACATTTATTTTTCCTGTTATTTTTTTTTCTTCAATCAGTTCAACCCTCATTGGCTGCTGCCAGTCTCCATGTGAGGCTGATCACGTCACCCTACATGATCCGTGCCGATCGAGTTAAACATGTTTAATCAAATCGTTGGAGCTCCAACTAGCTTACGATTGGATCAGAGGGAAAGCGATTGCATCGTGCACCGTCTCACAATACATGTTCATCAGTAGTGGGGACGCACCCTGACCGAGCTGCTTGTCATCATGATCAGTGCAGATTTGTCGGGATGGCCAAATCAGACAAAAAATCATGTGTTGTGACCTTCACTTAAGGGTGTGTGAGGAGGGGGGGATACATAATGCTGGCCCTCTCAGGAATCACGTTGGGGGAGGGGATATTATTATCTGGCCCATTGGTTCACGTCATCCTTTGAAACCGGCCCACAGTGAAAAATAATTGGGGACCCCTGGTCTACTATGACCATTAAAGTGGAACATGGTTCAGTGCAAGACTATAGCGGCTGTCCTGGGGTGTCCGTTGTGACACAAGGTTGTGTGAGAATTTGAGTTCTACTCTGACAGTGATTCCCAACCGGTGTGCCATCAAGCATGAACCAAGTGTGCCACAGGATTTTTCACAAACGTTTTTCAAAATTTTCATCACTGTTTCTTTGAAGAAGAAGAAAAAAAGCTGTATTTGAATACTCTTTATCTTTCAGCTTGTCACTGATTAAATATTGGCATATCTTTAAGGACTTGAGAAAATATGTACAACAATCTCCTTAGAGCTCCCAATTAAGAAGCAATAGGAATACGTTAAAAGAATAATGAATTTCAGGTAATCTTGTGTCCCAAATAAATCAAACCTGTTCAAACCAGCCTGGGATTTGCTCTATTTTTTCATCAAAGAGCTATTTATCTGGAAAGCTTTGTTTCATTTTGAAAGCTGTAAACCCAGATGTGTCACATAGGCACCTTACTCCCCTCTCAACATTTTCAGCTGAAGATGATTAATGTCTTGATAATATAAAATTTATTCTAAAACTGTTTGTATTAAGTTTCTAGTCAATTATTGTTAAAATCATATCATTTGTCTAATTTTACTTTCTTTTCAGGGGAGTATATGAGAATATCCTTGTGCTTTCATATGGATCATTTACAATTAATGTTGTGCTCTCTTTCAAACAATATATCCTGTGTTCAATAACGAAAACAAATTAGTCCTCTCTATTTTCAACTTTCCTCAGTTTTATTTTAAATGAGTAACCTTGCTATTTTTGCTCATTAGCTCTGTAAATAGTAATACATTCTGTCCACAAGAGGGTGTACTCAAGTGTTTGTTTTTCTTCTATGCCGTGAAAATTTGATTGACCTTGCTTGAATTTACATTATGTAACCTAATAAACTGCTATAAAAAGCTGTGAGGCTCAGAGCAGCACGCAGTTAGGGAAGGCAGGCTGTGTCTGTGCCAGGAGAGGCATCGGGCGAGCTGACACTTGTGCTGTCTCAGCCGGAGGAAGGCAGGAGTCAGCTGACAGGCCGTGTTACTAATCGATACAAACAGAGCAGCACGACCAACAAGCGTGACAGAGAGGGGGTGGATACGTAGGGAAAGGAGGAGGTGAAGGCACCACTCGGAGGAACACCAGAAATGAGCTACTCTCACAGGATGACGGATGACTTGCTCTTCCTCCCTTGTGAGATTTTACATTGTTGTTGTTGTGGATTGTTTTTCTCTTCCCTTGGTGTAAAGAGCAGGGATCAGTGTTACTGATCATGATGTCATACATAGTCTGTAGGCTGCTTGGCTGTAGCATGGTTTTAATTGGTGGCTGCAGTAACCTGTATCTTACAAGCAGCATGAAATAACTATCAATGGCAGCTGGAAGCAGTAGTGGGTTTCTGACGGATTTCTATATTGGATGTCGTACATCACTCTTTGATGCTTAGGCTTCGTTTTAGATGTGATTGGAGTATGCATTGGAGTAGGACACTTGGAATTGTTTGCGCTTCTGAATGTAAAAATGCAATTAATCGAGTGTTGGAGGCAAGGTCTGTCAGCTTTCTTTTTTTATGTATGTTTTCCGATGATTTGATTGTTCTTTGTTTTATTCTGGTACTATACACAACCCTATTTTAAAGTGATTTTTTTCTCTTCTCTATAAGATGGAAATATATAATAGTGTAGCAAGACAAACTGGTCACTCGCTTAGATTGTTTGATGCCATTTCCTGATCAGTAGTACATACAAAGGGCACACATGGGTGAAGGAAGTTTAAACCTGACAGTCGAAAGGTGCCATAGACTTTTAATTTTAACAGTTGACAGTGGCAAATTGTAAGTTCGTATTCAATGTCTTTTCACTCTCAAAAGCAGTAGGTTAGCAGCTGGTAATTTCATTTCTGAAAGATTTTAATAGCACTAAATTGTTTATGGTCAACTGTTCAGTTTGGTTAATTAAGCACTGCAGTCTGTCATTTTGAAATAGACAGATGTATATAGTGTAATTATTTAAAACAATGCAGTTCAGTTTAGGGTGAATAATCCTCGGACCAAACACATAAGGTTTGATGCCAGATATGACCATGCTCATTAATGTTGCATCTCATTAATGTTGTACTTAAAAAATAAATAAAAACACAAACAATCTCAACATTACCCTTTCAAATAGGGATTATAGAAATTGATACCAATGAGACTGGAAAATCAGTGACCAGTTTCTGATGTTCATCGTTTTACTTTGGTTCAGTAGTCTCCACATTAAGTTTGTGAATGTATGTATATTACAATCTGAATTAAAGCTGGTTTGTCTTCACCCCATTCTGTTCATTTTCAGGTTGCAAGTGATATTTACGAAGTTTGATGAAGCACTGAACTCTGGCAATATGGCTTTAAGCCTCAGTCACGGTAAGTAATTAATGTCCTTTTTGCATATTATATGGGCAGGACGTGGGCCAAAACTAAGGCTGTGGTCTTAATTATAAGCTTTACAGTATAGAAAGAACAAAGTCATTTTTGTAACTCAATCATTTTTCTCTACGCTGTTAAGTATTTTGTGGTGTATTTTGAGCACACTGTTCATTTCTCACACTCTGAAAAATGCTTGTTTCTTATTGTATTTTAAACTGAAGCCATCTCTCTATACAATGGTAGCTCCTATGGGTGAGCTAGGGGCAGAAAGCTCATTCAGTGAATGCAACAAATGAAACGTATAGCGGTTTGGTCTTTCGATCTTCAGTCAAGACTGTTGTCCTGATACTAAACAACATTCGTGGCTTAGGAAGAAAGTTTGGTGTGTGTGTATACATATAAAACTCTGAATATTCTTGTGGTTTTTATTTTGAAATCTCTTATTTTAACCCATTAGTTCAGAATTGTAAATTAATGATTATTGTCTTTCCTTCACATTTCTAATTTTGTTTTGGTGATTTATGGTTTGCCATCTTCTGAATCTGCCAGCTTAGGGCCTAAACTGAGTGATGCACAAACTACTGTGCACCAGGAGAATACAATCTGGCCAGGGCAGCCCGCCTCACTGCTTTTCATTTCCCTTCTCTGTGAAAAAATTGCCTTCATTAGGTTCACAAGCGGGGAGTGAGGGTGGTCTACTCGTGTCTCTCCTGAGTGACAGGAAGCAGTGAGGTGGAATCAGTTAAGTTTATTCTCCATTTTGAGAAGGGGGATGTCAGTGCACCCTACATTTATTTGGGAAAGGGCTACTGTCTTTAGCTTGGTTTCAGAAATGCACCATTTGTGTTGCTGGTGATGTTCAGTCTGTGAACAAGATGTGAGATTCAGGGCATGCACAGGTGAAAGAACAAGATGCCTCAGGGGCTTTTATGGAGAATGCGATTTATTTTTATAGTGTGTTTCCCATGATCCTTCAGTTTGATTTATAGTCCATTGGACGGTCCACACCAGTGGTTGTAGAGGCAAGGCATCTGAATTCTGTGGAGCGGTCACCTACTTATTACAGTACTTATTGATGTTTTTTTGCCGTTATTGCAAGGTTAATCAGATGGACTTAGTCAGCTCATTGGGGGTTACCGTGGCGGAGCCTGACCTCCCAAAGTCAGGATGGCGGATGCATTTCAGAAATGCATAGGTTTTCGCTGACTATCACGACCGTTTTGAAAAAGGATCCTTGCAAGTTATTCAGGATAGGATTTTATTTTTTTTGCTCAATTAAGGTAATGTGAGCTCCGTGATGTCTTGCATTATTGCCATCTTGCCCTTTTTGCTCTGTGCCTACATACATACACACATTGCATCCAGTCTGTATTACAGTCTTACAGCATGTCACAGTGGTGCTTGCACTGAGCTGCATCTTTCTGCAGGATGTTCTCCACTGGGACCGGTCACAAAAGCGGTTTGGTCCCACGCTGGCCCAAGAGTAGCATTTCTAAGTTATGGTGGTTTGGGCAAGGAATCTTGATGCAGTCTGGGAATATTTATCATTCTTGGGAAGGTTTTATACAGTGAAAGGTAGGCTTTCCTGTCAAAATGTTTTCTATGATATCATCTCAAAAGGAGAGCACTGAAAGCACACTAACATTCTTGACAGATAAGCTTGTTCAAGGTTGTCTGCTCTCGTGGTGTTTGGAAAACAATCAAGAGAAATCCGCCTGCCAGATAGATTTTCAGGCACTCTGAGTCTCAGATCATTTGTAATTGAGTGACAGGAGATGTGCAGGTCTGTGAATGAATGTAGCTGACAGGCGGTTAATTATGCATATGTCCATTCAGGCACGGTCTGTGTTATTGTTGGTGCGTATGATGTTTGGTTTAACCCTCTGAGCAATGGATCAGAGTAAAACTGGCAAAGAAGGCTATTCCCAGATCTCTGTAATGGTCCAATATCTTCCTTAGATCAACAGTCTCCTTGCACAGTGGAGCCATCTAAGAATGTTTTTATTTTGCAGTTCATTTGTATACTTTCAGTCAGTTGATTCTGTCTTTTACATTTGAAATGATCCAGAGAAAATGTAAACAATGAAGATTGCATATTCGAAGGTTTGTGAAGGAGCAGTCTTTAGGTTCCCCTTCAGGAGTATTTAAAGAAATGTTATGGACATGTTATTCTTGCACAGATAGAGACTCCAGGAAGATTCTGAGATACAGTGCCTCCATCGTGGGATGCCAGATGACGATTTGTGACCTAAATACATTTTCTTTCTCCAAAGCTTTCTTAGCATAAGCAAACTGATTTTTCAAGCATTGATGTTAAACTCATTTGAACATGAACAAGAGCAGCCGAACTGAAATAATGAAACATTAGTCGAGTGATGCCCCCGAGGCCAGTGGAGAAGCCCACTTCTCAGCCCCTTAGTAAAGAAAATCACAAATGCTTGAAAAATCTTTGTCATATTTATTCATGCGAGTGTGAGTCCTGACGGTTGGGAAAGGCGGTTCAGATATTGTGTATCAAAACATTAAGTTAGAAACAATACAATTAAAATAGAATGTTTCATTGACAACAAATAGTTGTTTCCATATAACAAATACTCCATAAAAGGCACACAAATAGATTAAATGTACAGTCCGAACGCAGCTCTGGAACTCTCTGCTACTTTACAAACCCCATTTCTATTATTTTTAAAGGTTACATTGCATTTAATCATAAACTATAACAATGGTAAGAGAGAGATGCTAACCTTTGCTACATTGCAATATGTCAATTGAAATGGAATGGAATTTTATTAATTTGACGATTCACTATGTTAACCCTGGCCACACTGTAAAGATTTGTCTGGCGTTTCCATTTCCATGTGTTTCTTGAACCACTTTCCACTGGCCATAAATGTGTTCGCTTTTATTTGGACTGCTAGTTGCTTTGACAGTAGGCTGCTCACTATGTGTGAGCAGGCATTTGAATTGTTCATTTTCTCTTGAATGTCAGCCAGGTTATGGGCATGTCGCTGCCAGTTTACCTTTGAAGGATTGTAACTGCCTTTCCTGTTTGAATTCCTCCCTCACATCAGGTTAGTTGACCTGTACAGACCAAGTGTGTATATTTATCAATACATGCATTTCATATTAGTAAGATTTACGAGCAGGCTCTGAAACGGTGCCACCAGTGTTGCTGCTTGGCCAGAGAGAGGCCATGGAAATAATCCTGTGGTGACGTTACTCAGGCCCATAAACCTTCCCCCCACCGATTTCAATTTCCTCACTTGCCGTCAGTCGGAAGGTCCTTCGGTTTGATTTAATGTAGCTGTTCTCCCCCACCCGCACTCTCCCACCCTTTTCTTCATTCTTGGGTCGTGTTCCAGAGTGGAGAGGCTCAGTTTCTGATCCATAACAAAAAGCCTTGTGCAGAAGCAGAGCACCTGTGCGGCGAGTCAGATTTGTGTTGCTGTCTCCGTTTGAACCAGTAAATAAATCTGACAGCCTCCCCTAGACAGAGCCGCCATTGATAGGAGCTTGACGTGATCTGTTTACTGTAACAGAGCAGGCCTGGGAGCAGTGTATTTAAAGATGCAGCTTCAAACGCGACTGGTGCACATGCTTTACTGTCTTTCTTCCCCGCAAATGATTTTTAGTTTTTTTTTTCCTTCTTGTGCCTTCTTGAAATGAGGTTTGGCAAGGTTCGGGAGAAGTGCACACGTCTTTCTTAATATGCAAATTGCCCCAGATCCATTAAGTCGCATGACTCATTCTAGATTGGAGCTGGGGGGAGGGGGATGGTAATCTTCTGGGAATACAGACCTGTAATTTGCCAACCACATGGTAAATGTTTTGATGATGGCATTAGAAGAGTGTTAAAAGCACCAGTCAGTGTCATTGCTAAAATTGTTTTTCTAACACAGAATAAATCTAGACTTGCAAGCTGGGGAGATGGTAAAGGACAGTGAGTACGAAACCCAGGTCAGATGCACACAAAACGTACAAGACGCGCATTAAGAGGTGGTGGGGCAGGTGGGTGTGGACAGAGCCCCCCCTGAGTGATGCAGCAGCGTCTTGGTGACAGCTTGAGCCCAAGTGATTGAAATTGCCTGGGATCAGAGGAGGGAGGGGGAAGAACTGAGGAAGTGAGATGGAGGGAGGAGGGGAGGTTTGTTTTGTTTTTTTTTCCCCCTCCGCTTGCGCTGGGACTCTTATTTTGAAGCGCTGGAGCAGCTGTTGGCTTTTGCAGCAGAGAGCTGCAGATCCGCCTGGGTCACACAGAGCTCTGGCTGTCTTGGCGCAGCTCTGGTGAGAGTGGCGCAGGCACCCGTACTCATTCAGGCCCCGGCTGTCCTTCCAGCTACAGCTTTATTCCACAGGCTGTGCTGATCAACCTGCACTTTGCGGCTATGGCAGTGGGTGATGATGGAGACGGTGAGTTTCTTTGCAATTCCCCTCCCAGTGCTTGTAAGGGAGGGAAAAGGAGATGGAGCACTTCTGTGTTTGCTAGCTCTTAGGCATGGAAAGCTTAATGGTTTTGGTTTGTTTTCTCCTTGTCCTCCCATCTCCCCTCTCTTTTCCCCTCTTCTCGGTGTCTGAGAATGTATTTTTAGAAGCTGTTTTGCCTAGAAGTGGCGGGTGGACTGTTACTCTGCTGTATCTGTTACTGCACACTAATGCACTGGCTGCATGGCTTGAAGTTGTGTCGGCTGATAGTGACGGGAATATTGACTGTGTCCAGGCTGTCAAACTTGGCATGTCAACAGACTCGGGATATCTGTTTATCTTGGTAACCGTCAATGAAATGAAGTGCAGCCAGAAGCATGTGGATAATTTCCTTTGTTCAAAATGACAAGTTATACTAGTCTACTTATACCGTTTTTAATCAAGTCTCCCCGTTTTACTTTAATTAAATTAGACTGTCCTTGGATAGGGCATCTTTTCTCATGATTACAAGGGGAGACGGTTGGAAGTAAGAAATGCTGCCCTGTGCTTGCCTGCCATTTGGCGACCTGGATGGGAAAACCTTCCTGAATTCCTGCATGCTGAAGGATAGTCTTGGTTAAATAATGTGGATAAAGATACATCAATAAATCCCTTTTTAGATTTTAAACTGTACAATTCAGTGTAACATGCCTCTATTACTATTCAATGTTTCCTTTTTTTATTGAGTAGTCCTAGGCTGTACTATATGTTTTGTAGTATTGTGACCTAGAATAACTGGACCCATCACATTCCCGGCCCTGTTGCAGTAATGAATGATGTAATGTACATATGACAGGTCTGGCACTGAGGGCATTCGATTTGTGGTTTTGAAAAACTTTGTTGTGCCGATTTTAGTTTTGAGGATTTTCCTGTCCTGTATAATTAGGGTTTTGGATAACAAAGCTCTTTGTTTTAAAACTTCAGGCTCAAGACTGCAGTGAAGCTAGAAGCTAGAAATGCAAATAAAGAAACTTAGGGGGGGGGACAGTGAAAGTCATGATATGTAGAGAGGATAAGTGTTTATTGCAGAGCAGCCACTCATTAGCAAAGCAACAGGACTCCCCTTTACTGTGTGTGTGTATGTGTGTGGGTGGGGTAGCTTTAGGCTGTGTGTTACAGCTTTGTCCATTAATGCCCAAAGCAATCGGCAAACTTACAGCATTTTAATTTAGAATCTGCCTATTGGAATAGTGCTGCCAGCTGCTTCCGTTGAGCAGGCTGCATGTACTTGTTGAAGAAAAGGCTCAGGGATGATGTGTATTAAAGCATCTTGTAACTAAATTAAAATTGTCCTTGGTATCCAGGTTTGAACACTGCTTGTCCAGTCCTTGACCTCTGTTCTTCATGTTTACAGAGCCAGCCTTTTGTTTTGCTCTGCATTTACCCCAGACTGAGTTTTCCAAGTCCTTCTGTGATTGAGTAATGCATCACAATCCAGTGCATATAGGATTAAATAGTCTTTCCACTTTCAGAAAAGCAAGTACATTGAATCCAGTGGTCTGAGTGACATCATAAACTGTGAGAGAGTTTGAGCGGAGTTACATGCTCTGCCTGGCCACAAGTTTGTGTTGCCATAGTGATAACTTTCTCTCTCAATACAGTCTTTCATTGTAATGCTGCTCAAGTCTGAGCTATAGCTAGTCCAAAACTGCAGCTAATACACTGGACTCTGCAAAGACCTGAACAGTTCAAGGATCAGTAGTGACTTCCAACACAATATGATATAAATGTTACAAGTAGCAGTTCCAGAGGAAGGATTCGTTTTGGCTAGGCATGCAGGTGTTGAATCTGGGATATAAAAGGGTACAGGAGTGAAAAAGCAACAGACATGGTTAGCTATAGTGTGACAAAGTAGTGTTTCCTTAAATGTCTGCATGTTCATCTGAAAGCCCTTATGCTAATGAATACTGTGACCAGTGTTTTTTATTTTAGTATATATTCAAACTGGTCTATGAATACTTTCAAACCTCCTTCCTCTTTGTTCTTTTAAAATGTTTCATGTATGTTGATTGAAATTTACATTTCGTTTAGTCTTCATTCCATGCAAAGTGGTATAGAAATAGTCTAGTTGTCAGCTTCATATTGTTGCTCCTTGCAGTGAATTATACTATAACACAGAAACTTGACTTCTGAACCGTCCAATATATTCATTTTGCTGATCTTGGTATAACAAGCTTCCTAACTGTCATGAAATCATAATTCAAATGTGTAAGGAAGGCTGTGGACCTGCACTAGAAAGAATGGCAGGGTCTGCTCTGTTGTAGATACTTTGAGGGCTTTTGAATCAGCCAGTCATACAAAGGTCAGATCGAGTGTAAAGGACCTGTGCTCTGAACAAAGGCTGTGCTGCCATGGTGTAATTCCTTGTAATTTGTTTGTTTGAATAGCTTTTATAGTTTTCTAATTAACCCATTAAATAACGAGAATAGCACTATTCATCTATATAAATTTCTGCCCAAAGATGTTCCTTCAATCTCAATTACCTGGATGTGGTACCTCTCATTTCTCCACAGTACAGGCTGTGATCTAGTTTGCTGCTAGATAACCCTGTCAGTGGTTCTGTGTACAATCTCTGGAATCAAAATAAATAGATTCTTGTCTTACAGAGACTGAAACACTGAGCTGAAATGTGGAACTGCTTTAGATTACTTGCAAGGATCACTAGACATGATCTAAAGTTGAACATTGAACGTCACACTGAGTTAAGGATGGTACAGTGCTCTAAATGTACACTTCACCCTGTTCATCCTTCACTTGTTAGTTATCCTGCTGGATTATTTCCTCTTTGCTTTGCATGTTTATTATTAGAAATGCACACCACAAACTATTATGCAACCCAAATGGCAGTTAACGAAAAAGACAGTGAACTTTCAGCCTGGTTTGAGGTTTCTTACAGCAGTTTCATATTAAGAGCAGATTGTAAACTTGGCTGATTTATTTGTAAAGTAGATTGGGTTAAGTCTAAATTTGTATGATGTGCCAACTGCAGTTATTATACTAATTTCAGATGGCGGATGCACATTAGTCTCTCTCAGGAAGCAAAAGCAGAGGTCTTTGCTTCATCGTGGAGTTGTCTGAATGGTGAGGCAAGCCGACTGCTGTACATAGTAAACATGGGGATTACAATTTTTCCTTCACCCTGTTATTCGTAAAAAAATTCTCTATGAAGATGTTTTAGGATGTAGGTCTGTATTGATGTATATGTAAATGTATATATTCCCCCCCCCTCCGTGAATCCTCCCCCCTTTGAGATCGCATTATTTTCCAGGTCTGTTGGTTTTCAAACTGATTGCTCTCTGCTGGCTCCCTTCCACAGATTTTTCCCTTCTGGGATTTAATTGAACTGTGAGAAATCTGGTCCAGAAACGAGCTGCTTGTATCTCGCTGTCGATGATGGAATTGGATTCCACTAATTGTTCCTGATGATTGATGGAGCTAGGGGAGCGTTCCTTTTATTTCTTTACTTATTTATATTTAATTATGTATCACCTATTTCCCCAACACACACGCACACAGTGTCTCATGTGAGTTAATTCTGTGGTCCAATCACAGTGCTAGCTTTGTGCAGGATGTCCCCTCTGTGCAGTGATGGAGTAGTGTATGGGTCTTCCCTGGGGAGTTCCCTCTCACAGCTGCCCCTCTCCCACAGTGTAGTAGCCTATAGAAGCAGCCCAATCAGGGGGAAGCTTCACCCAAGCTGTGAAAGAATAGAAACTTTACCCTCGTTGTTCTCTTATGTAATGTCATGTCCTAATGCAATGTGCCTGTTACTGTGTCTGTAAGGTTACTGGGGGGTTGGGGGTGCAGCGCAACATCACTGTCCTATTTTATTTTTCCTTTCATTTTGAATACAATGTCTTCACACAGAAAGTGCACACAGCATTCATCAGCAATGTTTGTGTATGGGAAGAGGTTTTTGAAAATTGGTTTTGGAGGTATTCTTGGAACACACACACAGCTTGAATAGTGTCATCTTATGTCATGTCACTTTTCTCATGAAATGTCTTCAGACTAAAACTGTGGAAAGCATTTTTTGAGGCATTACAGCAAAATCTGTTCCTGTAACCTCTAAGGTCTCAAGCTTGGGCTTAGAATAGTGTCTTCTGGGGGCCGTTTGAGTGACTTGTGTAGAAGTAATAACAGAAGCATGAACTTTTCCTCTGTGACTGAGCGGTGCTGCGTGGAAGCTGGCCTTGATTCCCCTGCTGGAATTAGGCTGAGCCGCTCAGTTCTGGAGAGGATTATGTATTTCTCTCATCCCCCCCTGGTAAATAGATTAGGGTGGTAAGAATTGGAGAAAACAAATGTTACCGCAGCCCCCACAGCTTCATTTTGGACATCGGGTCATTCGCATTACTTATTTTAAGCAGCTGTTCTTGCTGTGACAACAATAGCGAAGGGCTACTGGATCCCAAACTTCAGAGAGCTGACTAATGCTGAATTTGAACAGAGATGAGTGGACTGGACTGGACTGAAATTAAAGGATAACGCTGCGGAAAAACTTACTTTTTACAGTTCCCCAGCCTCCATGGCGAATGTTTTCGTCACCATGCTTGTTGTTACAGTCATGTCTTGGTTATTTTGATTAGCCTGTAACTGCTATAGTAGTAATTTATTTTGAAACATTAAAATGTCTAGCAGTTTGTACATTAGATGTTAAAAATGTAATAGTTAGAATGTTCAGTCGGAAGGGGGGGTCAGGGATGCAGGGGAGGTCTCGCAGTTTGAGCTGTTGCTGGGGGCAACTGCCTCATTTCTCCCATTTCTTCTGTATTGAATACATTCAATTATGCTGCCACATAATCCCCAACAAACCTAATTAAGCACTTAAATATTGTCCATGAAGCTCTTCTATGAATATTCTGTTCAGGCTCTGCCTTCTCAGCAAGAAAACCTCGTCGACATACGCAGGCACAGAAATGATATACTCCAGCCCTCACTCGGTTCCAAAAAAATCCGAATTCATTATCGTGGAAGGATGTGCGGAAGCCTTTTGTGCCCTTTGACATACGTTTTGGATAATAACTAAAAATGACAATGATATTAATAATAGATGTGTGTTCTATATTTTGTGGAATTGTAATTGAAGTTTACTGCAAATATTCCCTTTTCATTAGGAATTCTGTGGAGAATCAGATTTGCGTACAAAAGACTATCTGTGAAAATGTAATGTTAATCTGGTAATCTCTTGGGTGGCATTATTAGATTTGATGGCTGCATATCCACAGCATATGAGAAATGAGACTGAGTGGGACCCCCCAGTGACATTGAGCTGTCATTCTAATGGAACCGTAACACAGAGGTTTGCAAAGCACTGAAATGGCATGACCACTGCATACAGTTTGAACTTGTTTGAACTGTGTTTTTGTTTTAAAGGAGGTTTGTATTTATTTTTTAAATAGGGCCAGTTGGCTAAATTGCTGATACAATTTTGCTCGCTGGCAACCAGACTTCTCCAGAATTAATTAATGGCAGGATAGAAGTGGAGTAGTATTTATATTAAGCCTAGCAAGTGAAAAGGTGTTGTGGGAAATGTATTATACACTTACATGGTCTTCTTTTCACCAAGACAGGAAGGTTTCTTGTGTATTGTTTGATGGGATGCAGAATGCCCCTCCCCCATAGTGCCAGAGAGTGCCATGCTGGTTTTTGTGTTCTGGGCAGATGCAGAGTCTGAAGCCAGCCTCATTTCTTCCAGGCAACAAACGCCCTCTACGGAACCAGTCGGCTGATAGCCCTGTCAAACCCACAGTCTTCGGGACAATGCAATCCTCAGTGCTGAGCCCAAGCTCCCAGCAGGCCGCAGTGCAGTGTGGTGTCTATGTGCAGCCAAGTTTGCATAACAATCCGCTTGGGCTAGTGCACTTTGCTGTGAAAAGAAAGGCTCCATAACAGAATAGCCTTTGTTAGTTTAGTTTTTAGTTTTCAGTTTCTATAAATTGTTTATTATTATTGATTTACTATTTGAATAATTTAATCATCCATAGAACTCATGCAGGGGTGGAAAATAGCATATTCGTGAGTCTACTGTATGGGGCTAATATCCCATCCCAAATGAATATAGATTTGAGTATTATTGAGTATACAGGTTTAATTAACTTCTGTTCTCTAGTTTGCTTGGATCTTTTTGTGGCCAGTGAGCTGGAAATCACTCTTGCTTTGTTTACATGGTGTTCCATATTGTAAAGGTTTATTTCCTCTGTAATCAGTAATGTCTCTGCACAATTACTGGTGGCTTGCTATGTTTGCGGTGTCTGGGCTGAGGTGTATATGGGGGTGTGCGTGTCCCTTTTTCAGGAGCCCATGTCGCCAGGCCTGAGTCATAGGGTGCTAACTGTGGTGGAAAGTTGTCAGGAAACTGTACTGTCAGAGTCGGACTCTAGAAGTGCATGAAACAGATTTGTGGAATGAAAAATTAAATCTGGGTGACAAACGCTAGCTTACTGCCAATAAACTGAAATAGTTTTATTGGCAGCAGTGCTCAGGCAGTAATGATTGTTCACAAGATTTTACTTACTCCAATACAATGCGTTACACTCTACTACACCATTCCAGGGAATGGAATAAAAACCCATCCCACCAATAGTAATTTGTCTTTTTGAGATGAGGTGGATTGGCAGCCAGCCTGAAAATAAGTGTTTGTGTGCGTGTGTATGTATGTATGTATGTATGTGTGTGTGTGTGTGTGTGTGTGTGTAATATATATATACACTCACCTAAAGGATTATTAGGAACACCATACTAATACTGTGTTTGACCCCCTTTTGCCTTCAGAACTGCCTTAATTCTACGTGGCATTGATTCAACAAGGTGCTGAAAGCATTCTTTAGAAATGTTGGCCCATATTGATAGAATAGCATCTTGCAGTTGATGGAGATTTGTGGGATGCACATCCAGGGCACGAAGCTCCCGTTCCACCACATCCCAAAGATGCTCTATTGGGTTGAGATCTGGTGACTGTGGGGGCCAGTTTAGTACAGTGAACTCATTGTCATGTTCAAGAAACCAATTTGAAATGATTCGACCTTTGTGACATGGTGCATTATCCTGCTGGAAGTAGCCATCAGAGGATGGGTACATGGTGGTCATAAAGGGATGGACATGGTCAGAAACAATGCTCAGGTAGGCCGTGGCATTTAAACGATGCCCAATTGGCACTAAGGGGCCTAAAGTGTGCCAAGAAAACATCCCCCACACCATTACACCACCACCACCAGCCTGCACAGTGGTAACAAGGCATGATGGATCCATGTTCTCATTCTGTTTACACCAAATTCTGGCTCTACCATCTGAATGTCTCAACAGAAATCGAGACTCATTAGACCAGGCAACATTTTTCCAGTCTTCAACTGTCCAATTTTGGTGAGCTTGTGCAAATTGTAGCCTCTTTTTCCTATTTGTAGTGGAGATGAGTGGTACCCGGTGGAGTCTTCTGCTGTTGTAGCCCATCCGCCTCAAGGTTGTACGTGTTGTGGCTTCACAAATGCTTTGCTGCGTACCTCGGTTGTAACGAGTGGTTATTTCAGTCAAAGTTGCTCTTCTATCAGCTTGAATCAGTCGGCCCATTCTCCTCTGACCTGTAGCATCAACAAGGCATTTTCGCCCACAGGACTGCCGCATACTGGATGTTTTTCCCTTTTCACACCATTCTTTGTAAACCCTAGAAATGGTTGTGCGTGAAAATCCCAGTAACTGAGCAGATTGTGAAATACTCAGACCGGCCCGTCTGGCACCAACAACCATGCCACGCTCAAAATTGCTTAAATCACCTTTCTTTCCCATTCAGACATTCAGTTTGGAGTTCAGGAGACCAGGACCACACCCCTAAATGCATTGAAGCAACTGCCATGTGATTGGTTGGTTAGATAATTGCATTAATGAGAAATTGAACAGGTGTTCCTAATAATCCTTTAGGTGAGTGTATATATGTGTGTGTGTTTATATATGTATGTATATATGTATGAATATATACATGTATACACTATATATATATATATATATATATATATATATATATTATATATATATGTGTATACGTATGTGTATATGTATACACTCACCTAAAGGATTATTAGGAACACCTGTTCAATTTCTCATTAATGCAATTATCTAACCAACCAATCACATGGCAGTTGCTTCAATGCATTTAGGGGTGTGGTCCTGGTCAAGACAATCTCCTGAACTCCAAACTGAATGTCTGAATAGGAAAGAAAGGTGATTTAAGCAATTTTGAGCGTGGCATGGTTGTTGGTGCCAGACGGGCCGGTCTGAGTATTTCACAATCTGCTCAGTTACTGGGATTTTCACGCACAACCATTTCTAGGGTTTACAAAGAATGGTGTGAAAAGGGAAAAACATCCAGTATGCGGCAGTCCTGTGGGCGAAAATGCCTTGTTGATGCTACAGGTCAGAGGAGAATGGGCCGACTGATTCAAGCTGATAGAAGAGCAACTTTGACTGAAATAACCACTCGTTACAACCGAGGTATGCAGCAAAGCATTTGTGAAGCCACAACACGTACAACCTTGAGGCGGATGGGCTACAACAGCAGAAGACCCCACCGGGTACCACTCATCTCCACTACAAATAGGAAAAAGAGGCTACAATTTGCACAAGCTCACCAAAATTGGACAGTTGAAGACTGGAAAAATGTTGCCTGGTCTGATGAGTCTCGATTTCTGTTGAGACATTCAGATGGTAGAGTCAGAATTTGGCGTAAACAGAATGAGAACATGGATCCATCATGCCTTGTTACCACTGTGCAGGCTGGTGGTGGTGGTGTAATGGTGTGGGGGATGTTTTCTTGGCACACTTTAGGCCCCTTAGTGCCAATTGGGCATCGTTTAAATGCCACTGCCTACCTGAGCATTGTTTCTGACCATGTCCATCCCTTTATGACCACCATGTACCCATCCTCTGATGGCTACTTCCAGCAGGATAATGCACCATGTCACAAAGGTCGAATCATTTCAAATTGGTTTCTTGAACATGACAATGAGTTCACTGTACTAAACTGGCCCCCACAGTCACCGGATCTCAACCCAATAGAGCATCTTTGGGATGTGGTGGAACGGGAGCTTCGTGCCCTGGATGTGCATCCCACAAATCTCCATCAACTGCAAGATGCTATCCTATCAATATGGGCCAACATTTCTAAAGAATGCTTTCAGCACCTTGTTGAATCAATGCCACGTAGAATTAAGGCAGTTCTGAAGGCAAAAGGGGGTCAAACACAGTATTAGTATGGTGTTCCTAATAATCCTTTAGGTGAGTATATATACGTATACGTATGTGTATACGTATATATACATGTATATGTATATACATGTGTATACTTTTCAGGCAGATACTGCAACTTTCAAATATGACCAGGAATAGGCTGCTTTGTATTGCCATTGTACACTAACAGGAGATAGTGTGGATGCTGTGTGGTTTACGGTCTTGTGCTGCAGCTCCTGTTATGGTAAGGGCTCTGTATAGCTAAAGCCAGGAAGTCTTTTCCAAACATTTGTGATAGAGCAGTTGCTCAGTGTTCACGGAGTTCCTGTTTTCAGTGTGCACGTGCCAATTACGAGTACTTGCAACCCAAGAGCTTCTCGGTGGGAAGGGCAGAAGTAACTGATATCAGTGCTGTTTATTTATTTAGTATGTTAAGTGTTGCTGTTATATTTGCCCTGTGGGGTTCACTTTCCTTGCTCAACTAATGCCCTTTGAAGCAGTTAAATAAACCGTTGTGAAACATGTTTGAATTATTGCTGGTTTATTGTTCCTCCAAGTGGGCAGTTTTGATTTATTTTCACCACATAGTGTTCTTTACCTGGATCTTCTAATGGGGCCCATGTCATCAAATGAGCTGGTTGGTCACTCGAGGTCATTCTCATTTACTATAAATCCCCACCTGGAATAAGCTCCTTACTATTGAGATTACACTTCTGAGCTTGTTGTCGACCGGTTGTTTTGCTATGAAACGACTGAATGACTGACCTTGGAGAGGATATGCACGTCTTCAGATGCTGCTATTCAAAAGTGTAAGTCATGCGATCAACAATTACAAATAGTTTAAATTCATCCCAATTTTACTTCAGAGAGGAACTGATCAAAAACTGGAACTGTTCTGATTTTGCCATTGTGTTTCAGGCGATAGGTGCTCCAGTCTTCTCGATCTCTCCAATCATCTCGTTTAAATCACTCAGTGCTTCAAAACTGAAAAGTATTTTGGACGAATGTGTACTCCGTTAAACTGGAGACATATCCTTTCTTATGATCTGTTCAAGAACACTACACCCTTTACTGAATACACACTCCTGTACTTCACGTCTTGGGAAAACAAAAAGAATTGCATTAAGGGGAATTTTGGGAGGTAAAGTCACTTTAATCCCACTTGTTTATCCAGCGTGCCCAGTGAGTTTCCCAGTCATGTTTAATCCCTTTTCAAATTCAATTAAAAATGAAGACGCTGCCGGAAGCCCCCCATGCCTTTTTGTTTCCCAGTTAGATTAACTGAACATTTGCACTGCACACATTAAAGTTTTTTTTTGGTTTGAGAGAGGCAGAAAACCCAAATCTGAAGAAAAGTTTATGCGCTCTAATTGCCAGAGATAATCTGGGCTAATTGAAATTGGTTGTTGTTAAGTTCCCTTGATCTGCCACCCTGTGTTAAAAGTGCTGTGAGTGTACAGTGCTTTGTCCTGGCTGACACAGACCTAATTGAGCCCTGCTGAGCTTATATTTCTTACAGAAATATGAAACACTAGGTCGTCTTTCCATAGGGAAGTGTTTTGTAAATAGCCCTCCATTTGTTTCCTTGTGATGAATGACTATGTTCTGCTGGCCCTTATGATGACAGTCTCATTAGATTGTAATGACTGCTATCAAACTGTAGATTCATTCCAGCCCCCTTAACCTTGTAGTATTGATGCGACCGTGTCTTGTGTTTCCTTCAAGGAAAATAATTTAGTCTAAGCTGATGAAAGGCCTTTGAATCTTGTATAAAACTGTATTGCAGAAGGCATGGGGTGGTGGAATACTGAGGGTTTATTATAGGTAACGTGGCAGGGTAGCTCAAAGGCCTGCAGTGAATAACAGCTCCGCCATGTAGGTAAAGATTGAGCGTGTTCCCCCTAGGAAAAGTGAACCCTGTGTTGGTGCATTATGCTTTGCCTCCAGGAGCACGCTGACATTTCGGATTGTGCTGGTGGTGTCATGCTTTATTTCTGCTTCCTGCTTTCGCTGGGTCAGATTTTGTGTTGGTAAGGCGCTGCGGTGCTGTCAGCCCAGGAAGTGCAGCTAGGTTTGCTCTAGAAAACATCTTGGATTTTGCCACTGTTGCCATTTTATTTAGTTTTTTGTAAGCTTGAAATTACCATATATTAGAAAAGAGAACATGCACACAAACCAAAGACTTTCTGTGTGGAATGTGCGACCTCAATGACACTGCTCTCTTTTTTTTTTTTTTTTTTTTTTTTTTCTAGCAATTTCTCTTTGTAACTCTTTTTGACACTGCTTACAAAAGCATTGGGACAGACAGATTTGTTTTCCATGTCTTTGAGAGAACGTGCATCAAATATGCTGTCAATCCTTAAATTTGACTTCAGGCTGCAGCAGAAATCTCTGTAGTTGTAAAGGGATGCTTTTCGATTGGAGCAATTTTGTTATGTGCGTGTAGTTGTCACAACCTTACTATTTAAGTGAATAAACATGTCAAGATGGAAGAGAGAGATGCTTAATTACAGGGATTTTATTAAGTCGAAACCATCCAACCCTTTCCATCGACAAATGGTTATTCCCAACATAATATTGTGATATTTACACCTTTCCAGAAGCTTCCTGGTTTTCTATGCTATTACACAGGTCTGCGTGGCTCTATTGAATATTGGAGTACATTATTGGAACTGCACATGCCCCTGTTTATATCTTGCTGCAGTACACCTGTAATGTTGTTATTTACCTGAGATTTTAATAATGCATACGTTTTCCATTTGGTCTTCACATTTGCATTGTGGCCGTTGTGGAGTTCCTTTCCCTGGCGCAGATGGGAACACAGAATTGATCAGAGGATGTTGCCACATGAGGCTCAGGTGTCTTTATGTAGTTTGTTTCAGAGCAGATCCCTTGCTCGGTGGTAGGCTGCCAAGTTGCTGTAAAACGTTGACTTCACGGCTTATGTCTGTGCCTTAGCTGGGCTCTGGACAGGCACGGTCTCCCTGACTTGGTCAACTTCGCCTCATTTATTAATCTAGGTCACACGTTTGCTCTAGTCTACAATGATTCCCTCTGAATAAATTGTGCTCTTGTCCATTTGAGTCTTTGTGTGGGGAAATTATTCTGCTGCTAAGATATATTAGAGGGTCCAATTTGTGACATAGTATAGTCTGTTTTTGTGGTTATGCTTTTTCAATCTTTCCCCTGATTTTGTTTCAGCTGTTTACTTTGTACAGTTTCAAACCACACATTGGATAACAATTTTTTTTTTTTTGCCTTCACTTCCCTTCAAATGTCTAATTATAGTACTTCTATTGTACGTTGCATCTGTAGATTTTTTTAGTTTGTGTTATTTGCAGGAAGCTTTTAAAAGTAAAACCTTCTACATTTATATTCCAGTGTTACAGATGGGCAATGGACTGCTAAAGCAATTGTGAATTAGTTAAGTGAGAATTTTAAACTATTGATTGGAGTCTTTTTGCCTGTCCTTTTTAGCAGATCTCAAAATATCACAAAAAGAGTCCTGGTTTAGGAGGAGAAACAGTTAAAATCAGGTCTTGCCCAGTTTCCACATTTCCTGACATACACCCAGGCATTCAATGAACAGCCCATATGTCCCTTTATAATTTTGAGAGACCTGTGTTTTACCAAGACTGTGGAGGCACTGTCTTGACAGTCTGAAGGGGAATGTGCATTTATGGTGTCCACCTACTTTCCTGCCGGTGTCAAAACCCTAGAGCAAGAACCTGCAATTATGTAGCATTCATGCCATTTGCGAGTCAGGGGTGGAATTCTGTGACACTTCTGCAAGGAGCCATTTCTCCTCAGCAGCCTCTATGCCAGGCTCCAGTGCAGCGAAGATGGTAGAATAAGAGACTCAGCTCTCTTCTAATGTGGAAAACACCCAGCACTGCCCCTTTGTGGAGAGAGTGAGCACTTCACTGGGAAATTGTGCCATCCAGCAGGGACCCAGAGCAAGTCTTCTGCATGATAGTTTCATTGCCACTCAGCCAGGTATTATTTTCGTATATAACAGCAGCCATTATTCGATCCGATTTATTATTTTCTGTTCCATCAAAAAAACATCTCCAATATGCTGCTCTGCTTTACATACAATTTATTTTAACAGAAACATACAGCAGTTTAGTATTCCTGTATGTAGCAGTGTACTTTTAAGTATTATTAGGTCTTTCTGGAAAATGCATAGGTGAAGACTAGCTTTGGTGGCAGATGTTTGTTGTCTATGTATCATGCTCTACTTTGGTAGAACCTGCTTTCTGTTTTCCTCTTCATTATCACTGTTACTGTAGTAATTGGCTAGACTCGTATTGAATTAATATAGAAGAGGGAGTGTGCTGTCACAGGGCTACTACAATCTTCCGTTTTAGTCTTTGACACCTGCACTTACAGGAAGTTTTTTTTTTTTTTTTGCCTTGAACTATTTTTGGCAGGCTTGGTTTAGAAGCTCCTCTTGTGTTTAGTCTTTTGAAGTAATTTTGGACGGGAAGGCTAGGACACATCCCTTTTTGCAGCCTTGCCTTATAAAGCTGATCAGGCACATTACCTCACACGTCCTGTTGATAAACGCATGCAAATATGTGTTTCACCCCTAAGAGACCGGGATGACTGATTTGTTTAATGTAGGGAAACGACTTGTCCTGGATGTAAAACTGAATCCCGAAATACATGTGAATGTAGGACAATCCCTTCATCTGAGACATGTTTCAGTTTAAAGTAATTTACGGTCTAGAAGGATGTTTTAACACAATCTGTATCAGCATAACTTCCAAGTACATGGAAGAGAGAGGTGTTGAGCTCGCAAGAGTAAGGAGTTACTATTTTGTTTTTGTTTGTGTCGTTTAGTTCGCAATTCATGTGCAATACCAAATGATGTGTTTTTGCTCATGGTATGCTACAGATATCCATTTTAAGATATGTTCAAAACCTTTGCAGCATGCTTAGCTTATTGGAAATAATGTGAATGAGAAGAAGGGATTGCTTTACAGTATTAATTCATGGGAAACATGGGTGCATTTTTGAGAACTGGACAATGAACTAAGAAAATAAGACCCGGCTGCCGGGGCGCTTGTAATTCCCCTCTGCTGCTCCACGGTTTGCAGCGTCTCCGTTAGATTTTTGGTCTTTTAACATGACAGGGCACCACTGCTGTGGTTTCCATGGCAACCTCCCCCTCTGCTGGGCTATTTGTCTTGGTGCCGTGTGTATGCGGCTGTCTGTCTCTCCACTGACTCGAAGCGCTAACCGGCGTTTTGGGCTGCCTTCTGGACACAGCATCAGCATATCAACACAACACCTGCAGGATAAGCCGCACAATGGCAGTGGATTTTATCCACAATAGAATTATCTATCGGTTACCAGTCTTGTGCAGTTCTTGTATTGTGTGTCTGTACAGTCCAAGGAAGAGGTTCAGAATCGTTTTTTTCCCTCCCCTTCCTCCTCCTTCTCTCCTTCTGCGTCATGCATTCAACCCAGGCACAGACAGGAGCTTTTGAATATTTCTTGACTAAACAGACGAGCCTGTTTGTTTTTGATTTTTGTGTGTGCATCTGTGTGCGTGCATGTATGTATACATGGGTCATTCGACCAAAACATGTACCCACTAGTTTTACACGAGTCAAATATTTTCTTGTTTTTTTTTAATTATTAAATGCCTTGTCTAAAGACATCTGTATGAAAAAACATAATCAGCCAGCTACATTTTGTGCTAGTGGCATGTTTTTACCACCCCCCTCTAGTGTTTTCATTGGAACAAAGACGCCAAACAGGTGAACAAAAAGTTTATACATAAATATTATCTTGTGTTCTTGGTTGTCTGATATGTTCATTTTAACATATCGACAGTGTCTGCATGCATATGTGGGTGTTCATGAGAATCCGGATGGGTAGAGGTCACATTTATAAAAAGGTGCGTCCTGTAGCCATTTTTGGGTATATGTTTCACTCTGACACACCCAATATAACATTTTGTTACCTTTTTTGGGTTATCATTTCTTTCCGATGTTTTGCTGCTCTATACTTGAGATCTGTGGTCGTTTTCATATAGTGCAGATTTGGCGCTGCTCCACAAATGGAATCTGTGGAATTTTGCAGCTCTGTGCGCAACACGAACGTGACCTGCAACAAACATAAAATAAGCAGAACAACGAAAACCTTTTCATTGTAGTTACTTTGTATTTCATATGACAAGACTCATGGCCACTGAAAACATCCTTAAATTAAGTCCATCTTTTTTGCTCACTGAAGTCTCTGAGGTAACTTGAATCACACGAGACACCACGGACAAAATTGTTCTTTCCACTCCTTACACATTGTAACCCTTCTAAATTTAGCAACTGTATTTTTTTGCCAATGGTACGTTATCTTTAAATGCAGTATAAATGCTCTTATTGGATGCTGAGTGTAAGAAAATACATCCCTTGCATGTATTGATCGAACATGATTTCCAGATACCGTGCTTGCAGATACAAATTATTTTAAATTATTGCATAACACTAGATGCATTCTCATCCAGATTTGCACGAAACCGACCCTATATTTGTGTTATATGCATCTAATCATATATTACGACACTGTAGTTTCTATTTAATACTACGATGGGGAAAAAGTGTGTTTAAAATAAATAACTATCTAAACATTTTATTTCCTTATCAATGAATGTTATAATCAGTCTAAATTCTGTTTAAATGTCTGAGACATTTTCTGAGATTGCTTTTCATAATTGTAAGTGCACTTCTGATCTGTGAATGACAAATTATGTAAGGAAATATTCCCGTTTGGGCCGATTGACCACTTTTCCACCTTGAACAGGAGACGGAGGGTGTTGGCTGCTGTCGGAAGGGGGGCAGTGATGCAGACTTTCACTAGGAGGTGGTCTTGACGCTGTTGTGGCGCAGCTGTAGTCATGGAAACCATTAGAGGAAGAGTCTGCTGTTCAGTCTGGCCCCTGCAGTTGTCACACGTGGCATTATTACCGATATATTCATGGGTGTTTTTTTTATTTTATAATTATAGTCCGATTTGTAACATAACCCTCCCTCCCTAGTATGCATACTGGATATGATGTGGAGAGCTAATTAACTCTTTCTGCTGGGGGGTGGTTTCTTCTTCCTTCACTGCCCCACCCTACCTCAATCTGTGCCGGGTTAGCCATCATTAAACCTTACATGTGCAAGAGTGAGTTAATTAATGGCGACTACACTTTGAGACCAGCAGGAAATCTGACCTTGCAGGCAATGAGCTGGAACATTTCTAAAAGCAATAACTGATCTGCATTTCTGATGCAACTGTATTCTGCATTTGGACTTTACGTGTTCAGAAATCGCATGTTTGTGTGTGTAGGATAATTTAGTCTCTTGGTTACTGTAGTAGACTTGTTTTAAAATACATTAATACAAAAAAAAAAAAAACGCCACACAATGTGGAAAGGTTCTGTCCTGAACTGCTGCAATGCTTTGTTGATCCATTTTGAAATGTAAGTGTGCCTGCAAACACACAAGGCATGGTTTGCTGATTTATTTTCGCATCCAGCCTAAAGGCAGCTATTTTTTGTTTTTCAACAGAGACCAACATTTATTAAAGTGTAATTTATTAAATTCACTCTGATGGAAATATTTTTAGGATGCATTATCTTGACTTCAGTGTCTGCTGGAGAACAGTATGTTAACTGGATGATTGAATTATTCCTTGCTTGTCGCAAAGCTTGATTCCAGTAGCTTTATTATTTTAAATTTTGTATACAGTCTTCAATGATTTTTTTTTGGCGTTAACTGGAAATGCGTAGGCAGGCATTTAGTTTTGTCATGTTCTCAGGGTGCAAACTATTTAACATGGATGCTGCCTGTGGAACACAATTTGAGAGGGTAGGAATAGAATAGGACCTAAACATATTTTGTTATTGGTTTATCCAAATCCTTGGCTCATTGTGGGGATTGTAGTTAATGTTCCCTCTCCCCATAGTATGGGCTGGGCCTCAATTAGTTCAGAATTTTGCACAATGAAAAAAACAACTAGGGAATCTGTGGTGTGGATGCTCTGCGATGCTGCACTTGTTGCATTGCATGACTTCCCATGCTGTACAAAGGCTGGGTTTATTGAGAAATATATAGCTACCAACAGCCTAATGCTGTTTAATTAGGGTTTAACTTCGAAGAAGGAAAAATGTGTGAGAGAGTATGTTGGATGGAGGTGTGGGAATTTATTTTGTGGAAAGCCTAGCCTTTCAATGAAATTCCAGTGTAAGGATTACTTTTTTCTTTGCTGTAACGATTTGTGTTCAGAGCAACCTTGATGTGGCTATTGGGTGGAGGTGGGGTTGAATAATGTAGCCTGTTTCCTAAAGGTAATGGCATTTGGCTAGGCTAGTATGTCTGTGTGTCACTCCTTGTGTTTGTGCGCGTGCTGGCTCATTGTGAGTCGAGTGGTGAGTTGACGAGAGCCCCGACTGCAGCTCCCCGTGCACAGCTGTGCCTCGCCCAGCTCGTTAAGGATGCGAGGCAATGCTGAGCTTTATGTAAGCGTGTCTGCTCACAATAGAATAGCTCCCAGCTGAGACCCGGGCACTCCCAGCTCCAGCAGCCCTCCCTTTCTGCCACAGCAGACGGCAATATCCTGTCCGGTGGGAGGTAGCCAGACTAAATATCAGATAAAGCGAAAACAAGATATTTTTCTATTAAACATTTGGTTGATGTCATATGCCTGCTGATGGGGGAAAGTGAAACAGACATAATACACAGTAGAGCCATAGTTGTTTGTCTTTACTTGTGTGAACAAATGAGGTGGCTGCATCTTGAGATTTTGACATTGCCTAAATCCATTTTAATTAGTTTAGGTGTACCATGTAAAAAATACCAAAATTGATATGCAGGAAGAATATGCACCTCTCAAATGGCACTGGCTGTGAGGCAATGATGTCATATTGAAGCTGATTGGCTGCTCGGCCACCAAGGGAAGAGAAGGAAGAGAGAGGAGAGGTGGGGTGGGGTGGGGTGGGGGGGGCTGAGGAAAAAAATGCCGGCATGAGCCTGAATGACGGGTTCAGCGTGTGGGAGCCTCGGATGGGAGCTGTAATTGATTTTTGTGCTTTTGTGATTGGGGATTGTCCTCACCTGGCCATGTGAGCCATCAGCAGGACTGCAGCGGTGTGAGGGGCGATTGAAAGCCCTTAATTTTCTGTTTCAGAGGGATGAGGCGTCTGATCTGCAAGAGAATTTGCGATTGTGAGTAGTGGGAGCCGCTGGGTGGGTTGACGGATGCTGTAAGGTGTGGGTGGATTAGGAGCTGAATACACGGCAGATGGCAACGCAGGGAGGAGACCTGCTCTTCTGCTTAATCAGGGCTCCTTTATTTATTTCTAGTTTTCTTTTTCTTTAGTTGTGTCCCCTTTCTTTAAAACCTCTGCTACTTGCAAATAATGCAATGCTGTTGTAGCGCTGAGCTGTGGCGCATTGTTTTGTGCAGTGTGTAGGTTGTCACAGTGACAGGAGCGTGTCTGCATTTAGCTGTTTGACTGCTTTCATTTATTTCTTACCGGGAGGGAGACTGGGTGGGGGTGGGGGTGGAGGGGGCAACTGAATGAGTGTCTGCATTGCCCGCATTCAAAGAGAAGGAATATTAAGTACTGTTTGGGAACGTGTGGGAATTTTCTTTTTAACAGTGAAATCATTTGATGGAGTACAAGGAAGGGTGTGTTACAGGAAAAATAAACCTGCTTTAAAAAAAAAAAAAAATGTATGTAATCTTGCAACAGTTAAAAGGGATTTTGCTTATTTGTCTGTTTATTTAAAATGTGCCCCGTTGTGCATTTATCCTTAAAGGCCCTTTGGTAAAGGATGTGTATGGCTGGTAATTAGTATTGATCTATCCTCCCCCCGTCCCACCCTCCCACACACACCTTAGCTCTTTCTGTTGTGGATCCGCAGCAGCAGCAAACCACAGCATTCTTCCTCCTAAGATGTTCCAACCCTGTTCTTTTCCTTTTTCCTTTTCCAGACAAAAGCTTTGAAGATGATGAGTCTGTGGATGGGAACAGGCCCTCGTCGGCCCAGACGGCATTCAAGGTCCCAGCTCCCAAAAAGCCTGGCAACCCTGGCAGCAGCTCCCGAAGACCCAGTACCACCAGCGGATCGAAGATCGGAGGTAACGCCGCCCCCATGCTCTTCCAACAGCCTCCCTGCCCAGCCCGGTCTTCCTCTACAAGCCTGTTAAGCTAACCACAAACTGCAGGAAATCAAGCCACACACGTTGTACAGTCACAGCGCCCCATGTCTTCAGAGCCCATTTCCTTCTGAAACAGTGTGTCCGCACAATCCTGTTTACACGTGTGCATTGTAGGGACTGCATGTTAATCTGTTGTATTTCCAGTTGGCACTTCAGCCCTCTCAAGACACTGGAGATCCTTGAAGGGTTTTCATATTGATGTGTTCTTGACTTCGTTAAGAACACACAGTGGCCTACAACACAGACAATTGAGCTTTATACTGAGTGGTGAGCTGAGGGTGAATCGGGCACACCTGTTGCCAAGAGAAGGAGCTTTGGATCAGTAGTGTATTTCGGCACACCTGCCCAGTGTAGCCTGAGACTTCTATTGAGAGTTTGAAAGATTTAAACTCTCATTCTAGTCTGATGCATGTTTATTCTGTGTAACTGCTGTACAATTTACCTGACACCTAATGCTCATATCTAAATGAAGTTGGATTGGCAGAGAAAAAGCAAAATGGCTATAGTCAGTTACAGTGACAAAGCTCATTCAAATAACATTGTGTAATACCAACATTACAACCTAGTGTAAGCATTTTAAATGGTTTTCTTCAGTCACGCGTTATTTTTCAATTACTCTTCGCAGAAGAGTGTTTACATTTTTCCAATAATACCCTTTTGTAATCTACCATCAATTTTATTGTTCTCCCGCATCCTCTTTAAATGTAAAATTTTGAATTTGTTTTGAGCAGGGAGTCAATAAAGAATTGATGACATACCAATAGAAACTGGACTCAGCTCTGTTATATTTGTGTAAGACTTCTGGATAGTAATTTATCCAAGTAAAACCTAAAGGCTTTAGGAAGACATTCAGTTGGTTGGAGAACTCCTTTAATGTGTTTAAGGACAGTTTTTCTTGAAGCTTTCAGGCAGTTGTCTGCTATATTCTTATGTTTGGTAATTATTACTGTAAATGCTTGTTGCTGAGGGCTGATCCACCCTGTACAATTCACTTAATTTGGCTGGTGTTCTCCAAATGTACCAGAGATGCCCGAGAACAAATTTGCGTTTCCCGGCCGGATCGTATGTTCCCTTCCTGACCTTCTATACTGAGCTGAACCAAAACTAAAATCTGGGAACAGCTTTCAAGATGATTGCTTTCAGTGACCCATTTTTTTTTGTTATTTAATTCATTAGAAAATAATTGCTATTAAAAGGGTTGTACAGAGAGCAGATTTCTCTCCATTAGTGGCGGCCTTGGTGTAAGCTGTACTACACATGTGCTTTTAGCCAGCTTATGACAGTGCATTTCCTATGCTGTGTGTATTGTTGCCTTTTATCCTGTGATTTGGCTTAACAAAAAGGTGTTTTGTGCTGATTTGTTGGTGGGTTTATGATATGTGCTCAAATTGAGATGTACACCAAAGGAATGTGACTTCTCTTCTGAGCTGCATTTGAGTCCAGTATTATGACTAATCATTTCCCGTGAGCAAACTGTGGGAAACGAGGCAGTGTCTGCTCCAGAATAATTTAAATATTTTGCACTTACTGGATTGACACTCAGAGAAAACATATGGGTCAGAGGTCTTGTTTCTGCTTGCATTCCTCTTTTTGAGCCCTAGTTATGATATTTATAACAGCTGTCTTTCTGTAAATTCGAACAACACTATTAGAAAGGAAAATGTTATCGGTGATTAGCCTACAATCTGAGGTCGTTCTCTGTGGAACACGCTGTAATGAATGTACAAGTAGCTTCCTGGTTGTAATGCCTAGTTTTGCAATTTCCTCTGATCTTCATAACCTAGGTGTCAAGCTGAATGCGTCAGTTGCATATTTGGATCAATCTGCATTGTGATCAAATTCCAGTGCAAATGTTTAAATTCTCATTGAATACTGAGATGCACGAGGCATTGTCCATACCCAATCTGAGAAATAAATGGAAATGAATAAAGCAGATACTTCAGAGCATTTCAGTGGAATGACAGGGAAGTTTAATGTTCATTTGAAATGAATGGAAAGAAAATGGTATAGACGCAGCATTTATTTTGTATTGTTTTATGTGCTATCCAACAGCTGCTTCAACTTTAATGTTTGACACAACTGTACCTTGGGTCATTATTAAAATATTTCTTAATATTTATGTCCTAAAAGATTAAAATTGTGTCCATTAAAGTACTTTAACGACACAAAATGGATTGTAGAATTTCAAACTAATTTAAGCTAGCTTCTGGAGACATTTTAAAGCAAGTATTTTATTCTGTTCTTGCCATATAAAAATACAATAACTTCTTGAACGAGAAAATATATATGTAGTGAGATACTGAGATTGTAATAATATTGATATTATACCGAGATGATTAGGCGCATACTGAATCAAACTAATGTAACATGCATACTACAATATTTAAGTTACACATTCTCTATCTTCTTGAGAAGAGTTTGTTGTTGTTATCAGTCATCCTATTCTCCTACAGATATTCAAAATATAAATGTTTGCAGGGCCCTAGTTAGTACCTAACATTTTCATTGTATCTTCCCTTGTGGATTCACCCTTTAAAATTAAAATGGGATCTTTATTCTCTGTGTGCTCCCCCTGGCACTTTCAGACTGGGATGCAGTAACTGCACTGTGACCCAATATGTGAAGCTTCCTGCCCCCACCGTTTCAATTATATGCCTGTCCTGTAATAATATTGAAACACTGAAACAGACATGCTCTTGAATGGACAGTGTATAGCTGAAGGTTTTAATTATTGTTTTGGGTGTTTATGAGGTTTGTTTTAGTAAGGGATTGTCACTGACAAATAGGATTATTTATATGCAGAAATGCTCAGTGCATTTTGTTGATAGTGTGTATGTGTGAGATTCCATAAGCAGATATTGAAGCTACTTTAATTGCATCTACCACCTTTGTTCTACACACTGTCACTGCCTTAGATACAAGCATTCTGACCTTGTAGACTGACACGTTTGTTCCAACTTCACTCCTCAGAATTTACTTTATATGCCGCTGTCTGTTTGGATGTCTCTCCGGTTGTGGTTGTTGATTGTCGCTGTTGCGTTCGTCTGGGCAACCAAATGCGCAGCTGCATCGTGGGGCATCTCATTAATCACAGCATTGCATCATTGCTCTCCCAAAGTATCACCTGCTCCCTTGAATTCACTGGAGACTGTCTTCTGATGCCTTGACTCATATTCAGGTGATATTTCAGTACTAGTGTTATGTGTATTCTGTGCTCTGTACAGGTCCAAATATATAGCCATGGGCTTGATTTATTACTGCCATGGTTATTGTTATTGTGTTCATACTTTTTAGGGGATCAAATTTGTTTTGGCTTCTTCCATGGAAAATGTTTCTGGAATAGAGCACTGAGGTCAGGGAAGGTCAGCCAGTATGAATTAGAAGAGAATTGCGATTTCACTGTAGGGTGGATGGAACAAGCTTAAAGACTACATGCACTCAACACACTGCAAGGGCTTGGTTCTGAGGAAATCATCTCATCCCACCTGTGCATCTATCCAGGCACACATGCATGTCCCACCTCCCTCCTTCAGTGGATAAGACCCTTGACCTCTCTAGTAGGAAGCGGCATCGCAGTAATGTATGCAGATTGTGTGGCGTCTTCACTGCTGCCGACCAGCCTGTTTTCATGGGGATTCAGCAGTCCTGTACCTTTGTGATGACCTGTGCCTGCGGGATGATCCGCCCCACAGAACGAATTTGCACTCTGCCACACCCCTGCTGAAAGAATTAGCATTTAGAGTGCAGAGGGAGGCTGGACTACTGTTTAGCCACACACTCTCAGGGAGCACCAAGGAAAAGGCTTTCTGCCTTTTTTATTTCTTTTCTATTGAGGTTTTCTCAGGTACATTTCAAGGCTACAACAGGAATGGCTGTAATCTGCCTGCTTTCACTTCCTGGTTGTGTCCAAATGTGACTTAAACAGGGTGTATATATCTTGACCACCTTTTTTTAGTTGGAATTAATTTTATGGCAATAGCAATAAAGCAGAATATAAGATTTCAGAATAATATTTCAGAAATATTTGTTTTGCCTGATAAATAGAGTAATTTATTGACTAATAGTAGTTCTGTGTACACCATAAAACAGTGGTCTTAAATCGTATCCAAATAAAAAGCAACTCCGTGATTTTGCTTGATTTCATCGAGGTGGTTCCTCATAGTGTTATAGCCACAGACAGATGCACACACTGGACAAATGTCTGGCATCTCCATTTGTGTTAACTAGTGAATCCTTAATTGTAAAGCAAATACTTGCCTTTAGCGTTCTAGTTTGCAGTGAAGTATCGAAGACTGTATTTTCTATGTGTGTTAATTTAATGGCTTACATAATCAGGTATTTCTCCATCAGCTTTTGTGAAAGTGATGGGGGAATGCTTGCTATGATATATATGAAATAGGAATTAAATGCTTATCCGTATATAACTGTATATATTAAAATTGTATAGTATGAGGTGATGTGAATGGTTTGGATCAAAAGGTCTTTTCAGACTATATTACATTGGGTCAGGAGATGACAAGTTGTGCGGTGTTTCGTTTTGTTTTGGTTCCCATCTCGCCCATTTTAATGAGTCTTTCTTCCAGTAAATGTCAAAGAACAGCAGCCTGCCTCTAGCCAGAGGGAACCAGATGTCTAACATGACAGTGTTCAAAGGGGCAGTTTGCTGGCCCGTGCCTTGGCTGAATTGATACCCCGGGCATTGTCCCAAGAAACAGTCAGCAGGTGCGGATCAATAGATGACCGATAAAAAGCCTGAATTCTCCACAGGGAAAATCAAAATGTGGTCACGTAAGGGCAGATCATTATTTAGGATTTGCTTCTCTTCCGTACCATGTGGTCGTCGCCGCCTGTGCTTTATGGAAATGTGTATAAAGAGGTCCTAACATGTCCTGCTGTCCCTGCTTTTATAACTGTAGGAGTCCTGCTTTGCATGTCTGGCTTTAAATTAGCTATTTACTGGAAGGGCCTGGACGGAGAGTCTGTAGAGCTAATCAATCCACTTTGCACTTTGTGAATCATTGATATGCACAGTCATGCGCAGAATAAATAAGTACCCTTTTACCACATTGGCACTCTGCTTGTGTTTGGTCTGTTGTAGTACTCTGACCTGCATTAAAGCAGATATTGTCTGCAGCTAATTGTCATTGCACCTGTTACTGAGAGGAGCGTACTGGCATTTTATGGATATGGGGAGAGGGCATTGGCAAGGATTCATCTGTGGGCATGCCAGGCAAGATGTCACTGGCAGAATTCAAGACAAATCACTTGTTTCTAACAGCACACTGGACCTCTGGAGCCTATCAAAAGCTACCCACCCCACTCTTTTGATTTGCTCTGCTGTAATGCCATATTAGGTTTCCTTTTTCCTGTCATTAGCCCTAGATTCGTTCTCCTCCTCTCACAGTTCAGAGTCAAACGGAAGCTGTCAATCAGTTTAGTGAAGGCTGTGAATTTTTAAGTGCCTGATATTGTTGCTTCCTATGTGCTGATTGGCTAGCTGGGAGTGGTTTGTTGCTGCCCAGACTCATGATTTAATAGAAACCCTTTTCAGGAGCTCTGTAAAAATCCTGGTGGAAAATGAAATTGAACTATCCAGGCTTTCAGTGTATGTGTGAAAACTCGTGCAACAGGGCAGATTTTTCCTATTTATGGATTTGTAGGAACTATTTTCAGTTGGATGACACCAACGGCTAACCTCGGGACTACCAAAGCTGGCAACGCCTCCATCTCCTGCCCTTTAAACAGATGCATTTGAAGTGTCTTCAGAGAGTGTCCGTGTAGATTTGTATGAACCGTGGTAGGGGGAGGGGGGGCAGTCAAAAACACTGTAAGCTTAATTTTCACAGAGCTGCTGGCACAAGGCTGGGGAAACATGATGCGTTTACATGCATGACATGCATGAATAAGCTTCCCAATTAAAACCCAATGTATCCCTTAAGCTTGCATATGTTCTTCAGATAGTGTAGTACAAGCCTTTTCTAGTGGACATTCATGTGAGTGACTTGGCAGGCTGTGAGATGTACAACTGGGATAGTTGAAGCAACTGTTGGTTGTAGCTTCTGCACGAGGAGCTGTTGGAAGTGAACAGGCATGCAGAGCTGAGATGTGCCGAGAGATCGTGTTGGCTTTGACTGCAATACAGAGCCACAGCATTCTGTTCTGCCATGTGCTCTTGCCTTATGTGGGCACAAGCCCATTGATGCATCCCGTGAACCAGAATGGCTCAATTTGCTGAAAATGTTTTCCCCATCATGCAACCAGGTCTTCTTTGGAGGCATCTGATGCGGGACAGTGCCCGGTCTAAATGCCAAATGTATTATATTCGCACATGTCTGTACCTTCCAGGTTTTAGAAGCTTGGCATTTAAGTGGCTGCTTTGTTTCACCATTTCATTTTGATGCTGGTTGCCCATTAGATCAGGTCAATACTAGTTCTCCTTCATTATATATTTATATATTTTAATGTATGTTAAATTTAAAAAAATGTCCAGCTGATGAATGATCCTGCGAATCGTTCACATGCAAGCTAATCCAAATTCATTAAAGTACAGATTTTGTTAATTCTGTGTCTCTTAATTGAAAAGAGATCCTTTCGTTTATTTCTTCTAATGGGGTATCTGTCTCCTTCACCTGCAGGTCAGTCCAAGGAAGGAGCGGGGGCCATCGATGAAGAGGACTTTATCAAGGCCTTCACCGATGTTCCTACAGTGCAGGTGATGTCTTGTGAACGGGCTTGAGCGCATGTCTGTTCCTATGCTGGTTATGTCTGTGCTTGGGTAATTTCTTATAAACAGACATGCCAAAATCAAATAGGCTGGCTTTTACGGTCTGTGAGATTCTCACCTTTTGCCTCCCAGACATGGGCAGTGTTTAATCAGGGGTTGTCTGAACCCTTGCCATGTATACTTTATCCCTCGTCTGAGTGTCAGCATGCATAAAAAAAATATATATATATTATATGTGCCAGACTGTGTAGTCCGAGCCAAGGCTTTTAGTATTACTCTACTATATCCTTGAAGGTTGGTTTAAAAGGCACATAGCAAAAAAAATTGTGCTGTATGTAGGGGGTGTAATGTGAACCTCTTTTTGTCCAGAAAACAGCAGGGGATATCAACAGACCTTGTACTGGAGTTGGTTTGAGGCAATAACTGAAATTGTGATTAAACTGTGCCTGTCATTGAGGTATATTTCATTTAACATGCCTTGTATGTATGTTAAAGCCCCCTTGAAAAATAAATGATTTCCTTGTCGTTTTCTGGACAACACATTGTGGCTTCACTAGAGTTGGCAGATTCATTTCTACTTTATTTATTTGTGTCTCTTGTTCTCTCAATGCAAAATACTGTAACCTTTTGGTTTTACCATCGTTCTCGCTCTTCCCCCAGATTTATTCCGCCAGAGACCTGGAAGACAATCTGAACAAAATTCGTGAAATCCTCTCTGATGACAAACACGACTGGGATCAGAGAACAGTTGCTGTGAGCTTCCTCTCTCCCTCTCCCCCCCTTCACCTCACTCCCTGACATTGGTAGGATAGAGGATGAGAGCAGCAGCCTGCTCTAGACCTGCTCTTTCAGCTGCTGTCTGGATAATAGCTATTAAGTCATATTTGCTATGTAGTCTGTGATACTGTGATAGACACATGCAGGAATTCGTTTGCTGGGTCATCTAAACACTGCTATTTCATGGAGTCCGTCAGCTGGTACTGGAACACCGTACTGGGATATTTCACATGATTTTCCTTTGTTTTTCCATTATTTTTTCTCCAGTAACCTCCTCTGTCATATTGGCTCATGTGCACTAACTGTGATATAACTGTGATATGTAACTGTGCATGTTTTTATTATTATTAATTATTATTAAATCAAATTGCCACGAACATAAATGTTGTATAGTTTCTGCGCCCCAGCTGTCAACACATTTGTCACACGCAGGCCGAAAGGCAATGATGGAACACTGTAATTCATTTAAAATTAGTTGACATTTTTAACTTTATAGTTTTTTGAGACAGAGGTTCATGGAGGTTTGGAGTATTTTTTATTTTTATCCTTTGTACCTCAATAATGGGATTTGCTGTTGGTTTTTAAAATCCAGCACTCCTCTTTGGTATCAGAAACGCATCTACACAGACCAGCGGTGTTTCACTATTCCCTGCAGGACGGAGTGTAGGTGGACTCTTAACTTATGAGCCCTGGCAATGTTTGATCTTACTGTCTGTAAATATAGTGATAAACAATGAGGTACACCAGAGTGAAGTAATGCTTATTGGTCTTTATGGGAACCTCTGTTCACCAATTCCAAGGCCAGACATTTATGGTACATTTAGCTGTTTTTTGTTGCACATCAAGTTGATGGCTTTTCCCTTCCAGTTAGTCATGGTCATGCCATCAGGGGCACTGGGAAATTAAGTGGCAGAGGTCAATCATTCTCCATACGCCACACTCCCACTTAATTCACTCGTAATCTTTCAAAACAGGGTGATGACTCATCTTTTAAGAAGCGGACGCAGGGTTTCAGAAGCTTTCATCTCTAGTTTTTTTTTTTTTTTCCTCTCCCTCTAATAAGAAATGCATAAATCCTCCACTTTGCAGATTAATAGGAAATCCATATTGATTGTTCAGATTTCATTCATTGTAATGTGTAATGGTGGAAGATAGAAAGTTATTTGGTGTTCTCCTTAGGAGCTGGGGTTTTGTGCTCCCTAATGCACATAATGTCAGCAGTGTTCTCTGGTGATGCTTCGATTTTAATAATCAATTTTTTTCCTCGTCTCTGCAGCTGAAGAAGGTCCGGTCCTTGCTGGTCGCAGGAGCAACAGACTATGACTGTTTTTACCAACATCTGCGGTTGCTCGATGGCGCGTTCAAATTATCCGCCAAGGACTTGCGCTCCCAGGTGGTGAGGGAGGCATGCATCACTGTGGCGTGAGTAACTCCACACTAAGGGCACATATCCAACATCCCCGCAAGCCTGATCCCATTAGAGATGACACTGTCTGATCAGTGATTGGTTGTGTAATCGGAGGTGGAATAACAGCACTACGGGAGATTTCCAAAGCCCTTGGTGAACCAGAGTTCACCTGGTCATTGAAATACCGAAGTTGTTGTTTTGAGAATTCAGTGTATTGGCCAGTTTAAAATCCTTTGTACTTTAAGGTAATCACTGGAGAAGGGGAGGTCTCCAAGCCCTAGCTAGAACTTACCTGAGGCAGGAAAACATTAAAAAAATTTAAACAAACAAGAAAACCTCTTATCTTTTTTAACAGCCATCTGTCTACTGTTCTGGGCAACAAATTTGACCATGGAGCTGAAGCCATTGTGCCTATATTGTTTAACCTGATTCCCAACTGTGCCAAGGTTATGGCAACATCAGGTGTGTCAGCCATCAGATTCATCATCCGGGTGAGTAAGCTTGTAAAAGATCTGTGGATTTGGATAGTTTAATAGCTGGGGCTTTGGGTCCTATGAACATGGGCTTCTTGAGTTTGTTTTTCCTATTGCTGGTCTGTGGCAGCTCTGTAGTCATGTTCATTTCCTATTGATTAATTTTGCTGTATCAAAGTTACATTTGCTAACTGGATGTGTGTTTTAATAGTTGTTCACATAATGGCTGCAAACTAGTTTAAATTGTTTTGTTTTTTATTTTCATTAAAGAGCATTCAAAGACTTAAAATATAACTAATGGTCAGTGTTGTGAGACTGTTTCTACCAGCCCTGTATATTTGGGGAAATTAATGGCTCACGTGTTCCCTCCTCTTTTCAGCACACGCATGTTCCGAGGCTGATTCCATTAATTACCAGCAACTGCACCTCCAAATCTGTAGCAGTCAGGCGGTGAGATTTACCCTCCTTGTGTTGATTTTCTTCTCTCTTGGTGTCTGCAGGGCATAATGTACTGCACAGATGTTTTTTCAGTTTTCTATTACAGTGCAATAACTTTATTCTGAACTGTAAATACCAAACCAAACACAGCCATGCCATATAGTAGTGCTCTATAAACAACCTAAACGTAACTATAAGATTATGCTTCCATTAAGCTGTATCCACATGTACATTTTTCATAAATCATGGTACACCACTGTATTGAACTAGTAAGATCCCTAACCACTCCCAGAACTATGATCCTAGACAACTCCACAATTTGAGCTACACTCAATCTGTAACCACATCCTTATTGGTTTACCTGATGCATATGGTCCTCTGTTTTCGGAGGTAGAGACAATAATTCCAAATTAGCTGTAGAATAATATACACCTTTTTGATCAAACAAGTGAGAATATAAAAGATTCTTAAAAGATTTACCGCAATAAATATATAGTGGTTATTTTAAATGACAAGACTGTCACATGGGCAAATACAAATTAACCAGTAGAAGAGCAATGTGCTGAAATCATTATCATTTACACACTCTCTCATATATATATTTTTTTCCCTCTCCCTATCTTGCAGGCGCTGCTATGACTTTCTGGACCTGTTGCTGCAGGAGTGGCAAACGCATTCCTTAGAAAGGTGAGCTAGGAAGCTACTGTTGTACTTAATGCTTAACGTAGCAGTGTTGTAGGAGAATATGAATTGGAAGATGCCGTAGGATGACTTTTGAAATGGGACATGCACACGCGCAGTATTGGCTTTGAAAACAATATCGGATGTTATAGCTTTGTTCAATGGTTCATGTTCAAAACAGTCGCTAAACAAGATCTCTGGCTCTTTGGAGGCAGTGTAGTATAGGTATTGAAAAGATTAACTGTATTATCAGATATCATCGATCTCATGCTCTATGGAAGCCATCCTTGCTGCCAAGTCTCCCGATCAGCACGAAATCCCCAGTCTGCCATTTCATTTGCTCCCTCTGCTCGATTTTCCATTCCTAAGAGAGATCTAGTATAATACCTCGCTTTAATTTGAAGCAAAAGCGTTGGGGGGGGGTCTCGTCGAGGTTTTTGGCTGATGCAGGTTAACAGTTGAATCTTAAATCTTAGTTTCCATAGTTTGGTCAGTGCTACTGATTACAGACGTTAGGCTTGTCCTGAACAACGAGAGGATAGCCAAAGCTGCCATTTTCTTTAAAGGAGTCTTTCAGATGCATTCTGATATCCAGCTCTGAAACCAGCTTTTAAAGAAAGTCTGATCTTCCAGATTCCAGATTGCTCCCCCATGTGTGTGTGTTCAGTGAAGCTCGAAGCTTAAAAAAAAAAAAAAAAAAAGATGAAGATCAAGGAGAGAGTTCTGAAGTCATTTGACTAGAGAAATGCATTTATGAATCTGTGACTGTCTTTAAAGTGAGGTACTGTGTATTCCAAATATTTAAGGTCTCCCCCAAGCATTTGGTATTAGCAGCAAGACTGTGTATGGCGGTGTTCTTGTAAGACTGCGGGGGCGTAGGTGGGAATGTGGAAAGCCCTGGTCTTTAGCAGTGAAGTGTCTCCTCTGTGGCAGGCACGTGGCAGTCCTGGTGGAGAGCATCAAGAAGGGAATCAGAGATGCGGATGCAGAGGCCAGAGTGGAAGCCCGGAAGTAAGCGCCATTCCTGATCAGGACTTTACCTTTTGCTGTAGAAACTGTTTGAGTCTGGCTTGCATGTTATCATTTCACAATAACTTTTATTAAATAAACCCCTCACCCCAAAGCTTTTTCCCTCAGGATGAACGATTGCCCTCTGTTTTCTGAATGTAAAAATGTAAAAGAGCAAGTCTAGCCTTTGACATTCTAGGTATGGGGGGTTGGGGGTATAAAGGTATACAACATTTTAATATACGTGTTAACAGAATCCTATGGTTAGTGTTAATTCACATGCTGTACAGCATTCAAACCAGGCAGTGACCGCCTCTCTGTGCTGATCTGTCTGTGGTGGCTGATGTGATGTTTGTTTTGCCAGAGCTTACTGGGGCCTTCGGAATCATTTCCCTGGAGAGACGGACGCCCTTTATAACTCTCTCGAACCCTCATACCAGCGCACCCTGCAGTCGCATCTGAAGAGCTCGGGCAGCGTGGCCTCCCTGCCACAGTCCGACCGCTCCTCCTCCAGCTCCCAGGAAAGCCTCAAGTAAGATGCCTGCCTCTGAAGCACTGCAGAGATTTGGGTTTATTTTGTTTAAATAGGGTACACCTTTTATTGCTTTACATAGATCATTTCCATTATTTATAGGTATTTCTATTGTAAAAAACAGTACTTGCCCGCTACAGTAGCTATCGTCCTCAATCTTGTTTTTTTTGCTCAATTGAGAGCACAGCTTGACCTAAAATAATAAATAAAAAGTTTATAAAAAAAACTGCATCTGCACGAAAAGTATATCCAAGAATGGTAGTATGGCAGGTCAATCACAAAACGGGCATCTTAAAGGGCTCCCTAAAGAGATTTTTTGCGATGTAATATGCTGGCACAGACAGGGTGTAGAGTGCACTTCATATGCTGTGCTCTCTCTCTTGTGGTACAGTTTTCTCTTTTATTTTAAACTTTCCTTCTGTAGCTTTAAAGGAGAAAGTGCTCTGGCTCAAGGTTGGTTAAAGGATATGGTTAATGAAGCATAACTAGTTGAAGAGTTTTAATTTTCTGATGGAAACTTTGCACGAATTCCATCTCATTGGGTTTTCAAAATCTCTATTGGCAGCTGCCGTTCCAAACTCCTGCATTCCAGGATTGCTAAATTATCTTTAAAGTGCCGAATTAAGAGAGCACCTCAACTGTGCAGGAGTGAAAGTCATTTTCCCTTGCAAAAAAAAAAAAAGACTGAGCATAAAAGTTGTGTTTTTGTTTTAATCATGTTTGTTGGGAATGCCAGGGATTGTTTGTTTGAGTTCTTCAAGGGTCAGAGCATCTCTGTGTTCTGCAATATATGTGCTCAAGATGACAACATTCCTTTCTCTTTGTATTGCAGTCGACCTTTGACATCTAAATGGTCAGGAGCCCCAGGGAGAGGTATGTGTTCAAGAATGATCCATCTACAAATTGTCCTCAGTAAACAGATCTTTGTCTGTGTGAGATTTTTCCATCCCCACCGCACAATGCACAGAGGCTTGGCAATAATGGATGAGAAAATTAAATGAACCACATACGTTTTTTGCACTTCTCCAGGGAATAGCAAATCTTACCCACCTGTAACTGAGCAGACCAGTGTCCGTTCTTCAAGGGTCAGAGCGTTTCTGGTTTTCATTCCACCTTCATTAGTTAAATGAACTTAATCACTTACCTAAACCAGTTTCAGCCCTTCAGCAGGTCTAATGCAGGTGATGATTTAGAGACTTGTAGTTCTGGGTTGTGGCCCCCAGAGGACCACAAGTAGACTAACCAGACTTCTCAGTTCTAATACATTGTCCGTTCCCTTCCTCTCCTCCAGTTCCCGCAAGTGCGAAGTCCGGCCCCTCGCCTGGCTCCCTGCAGCGCTCCCGCAGTGACATCGACGTGAACGCGGCAGCGGGAGCCAAGGCCAGGCACACTGGGCCGAGTGCAGGCACTGGCCGCCTTGCTGTCGCCGGCCTCCCGCCAGGCTCCTATGCTTCCCTCGGTAAGGTGCTCACAACAGCAGGCTCCTCCTGTTACCCTCTCTCTGCATTAAGGCCGGCGCATGTGCTCACTTCTCTGGCAGGTTTTCTAAATGCAGTCACATGATGAGATGTAATTCTTGTAAGGATCTCTGTTGTGAAGGGGTTGAAGACACTTTAAGAATTGATGCCCTAAGTTTTAATTTTGTCACCCCTCACACCATTTTTTTTTTTTTTTTTTTTTTTTTAAATTCCCTCAGTATTCAGTTTTAATCTAACAGATTGCTGTGCATGTCTGTGTTTCCTTGCATTATGAAGTTACAAAGAAAAGGTAATAAATAGTCACAGGTACAGCTCCACCTCAATTTGCAAGTCAATGCAAAGACCCCAAAATTACTTGTAAGTAAGATGTGGTTAGAAAAATAGTTTTTAGGTTTTTTTTTTTTTGGTGGATATCAGTGACTCTCAGAATAAAGCTGAAGAGAGCCCTGTCTCCAAGTCTACCCCACCCCCTCTTTCTTTCCTGAGAGCTCTCCCTGTTCAATCTGTCTGTTGTGTCTGCGTGTTTCACAGACTTGATCCTGTGATGTCTTTTCCTCACTAACACACTAACTCTGCCGTTCTTTCTTTGCTCTGCCTACGAAAGATGACTCCTCTGATAAGACTGATGGTAAGACCCCGTATTTCTACCTGTCCTCCTTCACCTCGGCACTAACCCCCTAATTGACAACTGGTCCGGTGTACGGATGGGTGAACTAGACTGAACGATCTCCAAAAAGGGTTCATGAATGGGTTAAAGTGCCACTGCAATTCATAGAACGCACTTTTCAGGTCCACTTCAATTGAACAGCCAAGAGTGTTTTCTCAGAGAGCAATTCTGTGTTGTCTGTTGTGTATAATGGAAGCTTAGAGCGTTCTGCTACCACTGCCTAGTATTAAATTGGATGAATATACACCATTTGAGCTTTGCGTCCCATGCCCTTCCTTCTGTAGCTACATTAGCTATCCGGTGTCTGTATGGCTTAGTTCCCTGCTGTGTTCCCTTGGGCCTATGTTTTTCAATTTTTTTTTTAAACAGAAAATCATTACAATACTACAGTAATGCTGTGTTGGCTGAAAACTAGCATCGCTTCATGAACTTCGATGTTCAGGACTTGGTTATTGTCCCAAGTTGCACGTTAAAGCTGTGCCAAGTGTCCTGCCCCTGCGACAGCAGTGAAAAACAGTTTCTAAAAGGGCTACGTTTCAGAAAAAGTAAAGATTTGCTGCTTTATTGATGCCATCTGTAAACATGCCTGGTTTTGGGAATTGATTTGCAGCAGAGAAGATAGCTCAGTTTGGAATAAACAGCTGGCAGCGACTGAAGCTCATCATGAATCCTGAGTGTGGTTAGGTCACCCATCCTTGCTTAAAATCTGTGTTCATATTCTGTTCACATGCACTTAAGGCAGGGAAATTTCACCATTAACTAGTTTCACTGCTTGGCTTTGTGTGTTTGAAACCTCTCATCTGCTCTGTAAGCGCAAAGCCTTCATTTAAGATGCTTTGCAATTTAACATGAATACCTTTGCAGGCAGAATAAGTTTCACTGTGGGGATGTTTATTTTACTCGAACTGGTTTGGCAGTATATTAACTGACCAGATTAATTAAAAGAAATGGTAATAATGGAATTCCATACAATTGTAACACTTTCCTCAATGATTTCTACCTGTATGAAAGTAGTTTTAATTTCCAAATGGTGCATTTGATTCCTAGCTGATGGTTTATTTTTGACATTTATCAATGTGCTGAAAAAACAAATGAACATAACACTTATATCTAGTATCTATCTAGTCCAACATGCAATATTTATTATGGTTCCAATATGTTGTAAACCATGCACTTTAGTCCTGATTAACCTTTTGCCAAAGCAGCTTTCTTATGTAATAAATGGGGTTGATGTAACAAGTCTCCTGGAAACCACATTAATTCTGCTCTACTCTACTGCTCTTTCCATGGTGTTCATTTCCAATACAGTTGTCACACAGTATTCTTTCCTTTGTTTAGGAGCAGTGTCAGATAATGGTAAGACCTGAATCCTGCTAGACTAGTGTTCAGATTTCCTCCATCACATTCAGCGGGCTGTGTCTAATAGCCATAGCCATCATGTTCTGCATCATTTAACATGACTAGTGTTAAACTTTAATGTGGTTCTGTTGCTTTTAGCTGTCCTCCATTTTTGCTTATGTGCCAAAAATGGCTGACAGGAATATTCTGTAGAATATTCTGTGTAATGTCAAACACGATATTTAAAACCAGCAATGGGCCTATAAGTAGTTTGTATTAGTTTTTATGATGCAATTAATAAACCCATTAGTAATATCACTAATACCACTGCACTTCATCTCAAAAATAAGGAATACCTGACTGTACCTCATCTGAATCAGAATAGTATACCCATCTGCTCTTATGGACTAATGACAAGGAAATTGACAATGTGTTAAATGTTTCATTCCCTCTCGAGAAGTACACCACCAACACTGTCTCTGTGCCTTGTCTCCGGGACTGCTGGTAACCCGGGAATCTTAACCAGATCAGAGGCGGACACCAGGCCAGAGAGACTGGCCCCAAGCAGTACCAAGTCTCCATAAGATGATGGCAGACACATTTTTCCCCTTTTGGGCAAAAGTCTGATTTAGTTATTGACCCTGTTGTTTTGTGTTCCAGGCCGCCTCCGCACAAAGCAGACGCTGTCTACAGTGTCGGCAGGGATGGGCAACAGCCAAGTGGACTCCAGAGGTCGCAGCAGAACTAAAGTGGTCTCCCAATCACAACGTATGTGCAGCTCACATTACATGTTTTTTTCCTACTTTGTGAGTTCCTGTGCATTTGTGTATAGGTGCTGGGCTTGTTGACAACTTGTCTTTCCTTCCGCAAAGAGCCTAACCATAAGATTACGCACGTTTTTTGTACCTTTAGGTTCAGAAGAGCCCGAGGGTAATGCAGGTACTTTCCCACGCGTGTTGACATTTTGGTTTTTGGGACGATCTTGCTGCTGCTGTTTTTGTTGTTGTTGCTGTTGCTGCTGCTGTTGTTTGTGTGTATTTTGCATGCTCCTTTTTTTAATTATTTTTTTCTCACGGAGGTGTGAAATCTGAGAGTTGGTATCTGCCTGTACCCACACTGAATTTGAACGCAATTAGGATAAAGGCTGGACTGACTCCTTGTACTTCACATACAAACAATTAATAAATAAACAATTATTGAATACGACTAATGCCTAATTCAAAATGTATTAAAAAATATATAATTTTTAAACCATTAAATAGTCAGATTGAAGATTTATCCAATGACAACAGCTAATATTTGTTATTGTTCTTTCCAGTCTTTATATTGGTATATATTTATAAAAGGGAGATTTTCTTTTTATAATTTATATATATTATTTTTTTTTAAAGGGGAAAGAGAAAAGAGATTTACCAAAAGAAGCCACAATTCATTTTGTGAAGCTAATGAACTTGTGCTTGGCAATGAACCCAATTCAGTTAGGATGTCATGATTTCTCCCTGGCAGTTTTGGCTGGACAGGTTTTTCCTGGGCTCGTCTTGGCCAGCTCTGTAGTGCTCTGTGCCCTGGAGCTGCCCTTGAAAGCAGGCAGTCCCCTAGCGGTCAGGTCTACCCAGCATCACTCCAAACTGCAGACTGTGTGCACTCCCTGGAGAAAGATTATACCATTTTAAATCGTGCCCAAGTCAAGCTTACAGAACCTCATATTTGGACACTGCCTGTTTGATTTTAAATACTCTTAACCAGATCAGAGGCGGACACCAGGCCAGAGAGACTGGTCCCAAGCAGTACCAAGTCTCCATAAGATGACGGCAGACACATTTTGCCCCTTTCTGGCAAAAGTCTGTCTGAATCAGTTATTGACCCTGTTGTGTTTTGTTGTGCACTGCAAACTGCAGACTGTGTACACTCCCTGGAGAAAGATCATACCATTTTGAATCATGCCCAAGTCAAGCTTACAAAACCTCACATTTGGACACTGCCTGTTTTATTTTAAATACTCTTAATATTTATCATTGTGTTATAGTTTTTTTTTGTTTTCTGGGGAGGGGGACTTAGTGTGCCATATTGGACAATATGTATTGACCATTGTTTATTATTTACCTGTAAATACTAAATATAAATGCTCAAAAAACAGTAATATTACTGTTTGACTGTTTGTAGCAAAGAAGAAAATAAGTTTGTTGAAAGGAAATTAAAACCTTTATGGCAGTGGTTTATCAGAATATAGCTCCAGCATTGCATTAGGATGAACTGTCTCCCTAGTTCTTATGTGATGCCATAGAATAAAAGCTTTCCATGAAGCATGCATATTGTTACCCCTCTTAGTTAGTTTCCAGTCTGCAGTATGGCACGCAGCACTACGGTGAAACAGAGCTTTAACTTGCGTCATTGTAGTTTTATACATGACCATTCAATAGCGGGTGTTCATGAATTCCATCACACACAGGAAGGTCTGATGGTTCCACGCATGGTGTGCTAATATTTCAGTTAAGTTTGTGCCCTTGTGATGGGTTGACATACTTGAAAAATCCAGTACATTTTCAAATTGAGCATCTTAAGAATGTGTAGATGGCATTTGGCATTGATGACAGATGGCATTTATTCCGAAATACTAAAAGAAAACGTTTTTGTATATATTTGTATAAATGTCCTTCTGTGTCTCAGTAAGCTGACCATATTCTTATAGAAAGAATATAATTTATACAATTGCTGAGTTAATAGGAATGTCGAATCTGTTTGAAATGCTACTCCTTGATGTGCAAAGGAAAAATGTAGATTCTGAATAATTCAACTTTTTACAGGTGCATTTTTTAGAACGGGGTTGAGAAATGGAGATGGGAAGGGGCTGATTTTAAATATATGGTAATATAAAGCTTTTTGGGAAATAAAATGAAAACATAATATATCTATGTATATGTGTGTGTGTGTGTATGTATGTATGTATGTATGTATGTATGTATATATATATATATATATATATACACACATATGCATATATGTATTTTTTATTTAGTTAGTTATGATTTATCCGAAACCCATGTAGGGGCAGGGTGTTTTCAATTGTCTTTCTTTTAAAGGTCTGTTTTGTTGTATATGATTTTGTTTCAGCGGCTGTGGTGTACTCTTGTGTTCTGATGTGTTCTGGCTTGGAGCAGAAATGCTCTATTTGTGTATTTATTTTTTTGCAGCTTCGCTTCATCTCCTGTTTAACACGCCAGCCTACCCAGAATGCATCTGTCGCTTCTGCCCCTTTGACCACAAAAATGAAAAAGGGCGTCTGCTTTGCTTGCGGCGCTCACTCACGCACACGGCCCTTTTCTGTTTTTTTTTGTTTTGTTTGTTAACCTGACCAGCGCTTTTTTCCCCGTCTAATTTCCATGCGTCATTCATTTATTTTAATCTGCTCTGTTCCCTCCCCATGGATTACACCCCCCCCTAATCCTGCCTTCCCACCCGTTCAGGATCACAGTCCGCTAACCCCATTGGTGGTAAGAGTCTACAGATATTCACTGTCTGTGTCTGTGGGCGTGTGTCAACTTACCTGTCCACCTTCATCTTCTCCATGCACCCCTTCATCAGCTAGATGGGGCATCTTTAGAGCCACCCACTCGATTCCACTTCTCCTTGCCTGCTCATGAGTCACCAGCACAGCCCCTCCACAGACTTGGCCCAAGTGGCCACTCTCTGTGTCAGTCATAGCCGCAGTGGGTGGGACAACGTGGCCTTACTCCTTTTCTTTATTTTTATTTTTTTATTTTATGCTAAGCTTGTGCCACTCAGTGCCTGCAGCATGCTGGTAATTAGTTTTTGGCTATTTTTTTGTCTGTATTGTGCTTACATGTTTTTGGGGGCTTTGCTTTGGTTTAAGGGCTAGCATTTACTTATTGATATTCCCACTTGGGTAAATATTTAGCTGATTACTGGTACAAAACTCGCTAGAGGGAAAGAAGATACAAAATATTGTATATATGTAAAACTGTGTGGTGCACACTCACTATTTATGTCTGCCCTGACTTTCTTTCCATCTAAGACTCGTGTAATGTCTTAAATCTCCTCTCAGGTACAAGGATTTAGATTTCTTGACCAATAATCACAACCTAATTGATGTTATGCATCTTTAAGGTGCCCTTTAGTATCAGCTGCTGATGTAGAATGTTAGTTAATATAATGAACCTATCATTTTTTTTGTTTTAGTGTTTTTTTTAAAGGAGAACAAAGCCAAGAATACATATTTTATTTAGGGGTTACTTAAGAAAAGTTGCAAAATTGCATAAATCCAGAGCCAGACTCTAATGTACATAATTAAACCAGCATGCTGTGGTGGTAGGTAGAGGGACTATTGGCCAAAGCTGTTGGAGGTGGCATATAACTGGGAGCTTTCATGTAAATTGTATCACTAATTGTCGTCTTCTAGCAACAGACACATCTGCATCTCTTCTTAAATAGTGCACTAGTTAGAATTTGTCACATTTTCAGTTCCTTTGTTAATGCTCCTGGCTTCCATTTCTAGTCAGAAATATCTTCTGGTGTGCTGGAAATTGGCATCAAAGTCAGACCTTGTAATTTAACGCATGTCAAGGAATGGTTTCAAAAGCTGGAGGGTTCTCGAAGGAATATCTCATAATTTCTTGCATCACTGCTTGGAGAAATTTTCATATTTTGTTGTAGTGTTTGAAGTATTTACTTGTATTATGTATTCCTAAGTTTACATTCACCAATTCTTTATTGAAAGCGGCTAAAGAGAATGATAAGAAATTTACCATACACTTTTCTTTTAATGTTTCTTTCAAAAATCATTTTCCTTTGCCACTTAAAAATGAAAACCTCTTCAAATGCACTTGTCAGATTCTCTTCACAGGGTGTTTTTTTGTTGTTGTTGTTGTTGTTTTGTTACATGATCAATCATATAGACCATTAGTTTAGTTTTGTGCAGTGCGATTTCTAAATAGTGCAACTTTGTACTAATTTCACAAGAAACTAGATAAAAGTTTCTAAGACACGCACACAGTGAGGTATTGGCCTTCAGTATCAAAGTGGAAACAGAATAAGAAAATAATTAAATACTAGTGAATCATTTAAGGTAAACCAATTATTTGTTCTGTCCATTTTGACTGCAGGATGCTTCCATTTAGTGACGTGGTTGCTCTGCTAGGTGGTATCAGCTAAGATTAGTCTCCTTGAAAACTGGTCTATTGGTTGACCTCTAATGTTCAGAGGAAGTCTATGAGACTAATCTTACAGACATTATTGATCGGTGAGAATCGTCTGACAGTATACCAAGAGAGCTGGTATCCAATCTCACCTAAAAATAAAAATAAAACCCTCTTTTGGACAACCGGTGCCTTATCTCAGTGTCCTCCTGCGATTTTTCAACAATGTTGCACAATTTCAGAATCGCCCTTGTCCCCATGTTTGTGTACCCCTTTGTGTCATACAACCCCCTGCCCAGTGCCCGTCTCTAACTGCTCTTCCTCTCTCTCTTTGCCCCTGTGCGGTGCAGCTGGCAGCCGCTCTGGCTCTCCCGGCAGAGTTCTGGCCAGCACAGCACTCAGCACCATGAGCACGGGTGTCCAGCGAGTCCTGGCCAGTGGCGGCACCACGCAGAAGCGCAGCAAAATCCCACGCAGCCAGGGCTGCAGCCGAGACTCCAGTCCCACGCGGCTCTCCGTAGGTAAGAACTCCCACCCAGCTCCACGCCTTCATGCAGCCCACTGTCCAGCTTTTCTGTGTTTATTTTTTTATCCTCATGGACTGTTAAGTAAGGCTTTGGAAATGTATTCCATTTTTTTTATTTATTTTTTGGTTTTGTTTTGTTTTAACCAAATAAAAATATCTCCCATTAAATATGTTTTTGTATTGTTTTTAAAATATAATTTTACCAGCACCCTAAGACTCATATTTTAATCAGTGCTGAGGTTCATTTTCATATCATGAGCCTTTATAACCTTTAAATACATTAATTTAAAAGATTATTTCTTACATTTAGAAGGTAGAGGATTGGTAGACGCACATTGGCACTCCAGAAAGTTTGTAAAATCAGACTTGTCCGTCCTCTTAACATTATTGTCATATTAGTCATTAAAATAAACTCAAATTAAAGCTGCATGATCATATTTCCATATTTTATATTTTATGTCTATGATGTATGATCTATACATCTCGGTGTTGTAAATACATCACTTTTGTACTTCATTCTGCTTATAGATCTGCATCTTTGTTTGTTTTCCCTGCATATTCCAAAAGTGCTGCGTTTGGTTTTCAGCCATCTTGTAATTTACCCTGAATGAATGACATGTGATTCAAGCAGCGGTCTTCTGCAATCTCTAACTCCCTCTGTACTTCACTTTCTCACGAGTAGCACCTTCAAACCACCAGCAAATCTACAATGGCAGCAGCAGAGGAGGTAAGCTTGGCTTTGATATTACACCAACTGTCTGTAAAGTCATTCCCACTGTGGTTCTGCTCGAGATGAATCTGTGATGTTTGTCGTTAATTTCTTTAGTTCTTGCCAAACAGTGGAACTCTCCTGGGCTGCCATTGTCGTCTTGTTATAATCCTCAGACTAGAAGTGCATTTCACTGTCTTGTGATGTCATTGTTACGCTCCCTGATATTATAATTTGATACGAGGTGGATGAAATTAGTATTTCTCATGAAGGTGTCCATCTGTTTTGGCTAGTCAGGTTATCCATGTTCTTTCGGTCAGGTTGGTACACACCCAGTCGATGGGTAGCTGATCTTCCATATTCTGTAACAGTAAATTTAGAGGGATCGTATACATGTACACTTTTTTTCGCCAGCATGTGTTTTTGAGCAGAGAATTAGATCATAGAAGGTTGCATACTGTGAGTCCTGATGAGAACATTAGTCACCCTGCCTTTGTTTCAGTCTTTGGATGGACAGAAACTCGACATGATCATGCAGCTTTAATTGTAAATGGAAGGGCTTGTTTACACAGTTGATAGTTCAGAAACTGGAGAAATTTAGGAGTAGATACAAAAAGGCTTATTCCTCAATAGTATTGATCTGGATTATCATTGAAAGTTTCAATGATCTGTACACCACAATAATACTTGTATTATAAATGGGTTCTTCATATTCGTATCTTGTTCATGATTGTTTGAGTTTTTATCGACTGCTGTAGTATCCACCAGCACTACAGTCTAAATAACAGGATCTGTTTTTGTATGGAAATCTCAGATATTGCTAGTAATAGTAATTCACATGGTTTTCTGAGAGGAAAATCATGTTATCTACTTTTTCCCCCTAAACACAACTCAGACTCTGCATTCAATGAAGTTATCTAGACATGATGAATGGGTATATAGGTGGAATAGCATATTTCCTGTAGATCTGGGCCTCGCTGACACCAGTAATAGATGTCTGCAGTTTGGAACTTGCAGCCTTTTTAGAACAGATGCTTCCTGGATAGTGTCTGTGAGTGTCACGCCGGGGCCTTACACTCCTTTGCAGTATTCTGTTACACTCTCTTGGCGTTTTATTCATGTTGTGTGTACATATTTTTGTCTGTCTGTCTTGAATGCTCTTCAAAAAGCAAATGGGTTGCCTGACACCTTTATTTTCTGAGCTCTTGAAAGCAAGATTTTGAGTGTCATGGCTCCAGCTGTTTGTTCCTTCTTGGTTTCACCCTGACAGAGCTTTAAATTCCAGCTACAGACCTGTTTGGATTAATTACAGTTTACATCACCTCAGCAGTTTCTTAAAATTAAAAAAAAAAAAAAAAAAAAAAAAAAAAAAAGGGAAGGAAAGCCTCCCAGGAAATAGTGTGACTGGGCCTTTGCAAGAAAGGGTCTCTGTCAGGGTGAAAAGTCATGCTTTGTTTTCTGACAGCACATGCGAGTGGATTATTACAACTGTTCTTTCTCTCTCTTTCTCTTTTATTTATTTTTTATTTTTTTAAATCTAAATTGCGGCTCCGTCTCCCCTGATTCCTGCTAGCTCGAGGCAGCCGCATTCCTCGTCCTAGTATGAGTCAGGGCTGTAGCCGGGAGGCCAGTCGAGAAAGTAGCAGGGACACGAGCCCTGTCCGCTCTTTCCAGCCCCTTGGTAAGTAGACCAAGTTCATCCCCTGGCCAGCCCCCCCTAGTGCATGGCATAGCCCCCCCACCACCCTCCAAACCCCACGCCCTCTTCCAATGAGATCGGCTTCACCAGCTGGACCCGCACATTCTTCATCACAGAATCATCATTTGGATCCATTTCAGGTGAAATGGCCGGAGAAATTACATTCCTCCCCCCTCCCTCGCCCTCCCGCTTCTTTATTTTATTTTATTTTATTTTCCCCCCGCCTCCTATTTCTTCCAAATCATCTTTCCATCATCTGCCCTTAAAGAAAATCTGCTTGTTGCACGAATCCTCTGCTCTGTGTGCAGCCCTTTACACATAAGAACGATTCACGTTTATCCCCAGTGTGAGATGTCTGTTTTTACTGAGCCTGGATCAAGTTTTCAGTCACACTTGACTCATGTGACTGAAGAAACTGGCCTCAGGAAGTTACATAAACTTTCTCCATGTTGCTCTTGAACACACCTCAAGAATTCAGGTGCTAAAGCAGAGCATGCAAGCCTCACTCATGCACACAGTATCTGCTGCATAAGCCTATTTGGTTTCTGGAACTTGCACAATTATCTGCAGGATAACATTGCATGCAGTTATGTAACTTAGATCTCGACATTGCATGCAAGGGGCTGCACATGAACTGACTGTGTAAGAGGCTTAAAGGGTTACAAAGAATAATACTTGGAAAAAAAAAAAAAAGCCTTCACTCATTTTAGCACAAAAGCGGCTTAACTTTTTTTTTATTCTTTGCAAAATTTGTGCTCTATTTGGCACATGCACATTTGGAGGAAGTTGATGGTTACACAATTATCTTAAAAACATCAGCAAGACTGACAGAAGTAACCTGTAAGGGTTACTAAATAGTAATAAAACTGTCCCTTTTCATGGGTCTGTAGTTTTTGGAATTTAGTTCATAGTTTTAGTTAATTGCCTAGGAGCCCAATGGACTGGCATTTCGACCCTGTATTGCATGAATTAGATTATTATTTTTATTTCTTGACTTACAACATAAGTGCAATACAAAGTGCATATTGAAAATGGTTGGGTGCATTACTTAGTACTATAATAGAGAGCAACCCACTTATGGTACTGTTTAGATCACTTTGAGTGTGATCCTTTTTCATATACAGAGAGCTGATTTGGAACAAAGGAACAGGTTGCCTAACATCAGCATGGATTACAGACAAAGTGGCATTTTTGTTTTTCAAGTTTGTTTTTCAAGTTTTAAGAGCAGACATTGCCTAATTTTTGCATGATTTAATATCAAGCTGTCTCGTATGAAAAACTATACATATCGGGTTGTATGTTATTGACTTATTAGTTCATGTAGTCTGGTTAGTGTAATATCACTCTATATTGTACCCTGGTCTCCTTTGCCTTGGAAACCCAATGTGCAATATGAAATCTGCTTCAAATTGCTTTATCTGTGCCTTCAGGCTGTTGGGAGCATTGAAACCAGTGTTAGATGGTAGCAGTGCATTTACTGTGCGCTTTTCATCTGCTTAAGCGCTTACATTAGCGACAGAGAAGGGGTGTCTCAGCATGTCAGAGCGTAGTGGTTTGGTATTCTTGGTATGACTTGGATCTTTTCATGTATATACATATCTGCAAAAATGTAGATGTAAAAATAAGTCCAGTAATTCTGACCTATACTCAGGAATATCTTTATATTCTTCTAATTACTCTTGCAAAACTAATGACTATCCGAGACACCCCTTTGGTGACGTGTATTATGTGTGTTCTGAAACGATTGTTTAATCTTCACCTTTGAATCCAAATAGAGAAATAAGAGGCAGAGGTGGTTGAATTGCATCCAGGGAATTCTCTTGTTGGAGCATATTTGCAATTCATACACTGAGAAATGCACTTAATGCTCATTGAGGAGGAAATAGTTTCAGTTGCCCCTCCCTATTTTTTTAAGTGATGCGTGACTGCATTTTTGCCCTCACTTATTTCTCTCTGCTATGGCTTTCACTGTGCCCAGACTTAAGTTCCTACACCTTTTACTACACCCAGCTACTGAATCGTGATTAAAATATCTTGTGATGGACTAGTGCGATACATATCACTGTAGCTAATAAGGCTGTTAATAATAGTATTTATAATGAAAAACAAAATCACGGGGGGGGGGGGAGGGAGAGTTGGGGTCTATTTCCCAAATGCAATTGAAATGCATGAATGACATGTAGGCATCGTGGTCCTCTCCTCTTTCTCAGAACGCCCTGGTTAAACAGACGCTGTTCATGACAAGCTAATGGTGTATCGTTTTAAAGGTCTGCTTATTATATAATGTTAATTGCATCTTTTACAATGAAAAACCTATATATTATGTAAACTGCATTTGGTGGATTAATGTGTTCCAGACCTAAATTTTTTTAAATACTCTAATGCGTTCCTAAACTTTATTTTTTATAAATATTGGAACAACTCTTATTGTTCTTATTATGTGGCAGAACAACCAGTAAAGATGATTGTCCTAGTCTTCCAAGATTACATTTTAACTTTATGTATTGTATAGTAAGGTATATTTGTCCCCTTCTTAAATCCCTGGAGTGATTTTGCAAAAGTGCTCCGAGTTAAGCTAGCATTCAGATTTATTTTTCTAAACCCTTCCTGCAAAGTCCTTTTATAAAGTGGTTTTAAAACTGTGCCAAATGTGCCCGCACTGCATTACATATTTTAAATATGTAATTCTCAACTGCTACAGTTAATAACACCTAATGCATTTAATATAAGAAATAATGGTAAACATTTGAGTATACCATCAGCACTTTGATCTTTAAACGTATGGGTTTTTAAACATATGGGTTCTTTAAAACATACAGGAGGGAAAGTGAAAATCCTATAAAAAAGTTGTTTTGAAAATTACCTAATTTCAAAATGGGAATATAATGTTCTGAATGGAGAGTTGTTAGATAACCAGTAGACAACTTGAGTTAATAACAAGCAAAAGAAACATTTTTAAATGTCGTGTGTTATACTGACTCTCGGGTCACTTGACGTATCTGCCGTAAGACTTACTTGCAGTTCTGAAGGGTCTCACCCTCTTTGATGTTTGTGTGGTGTCTGACCACGAATGAAGCTACTCCATTGTACGTTTTGTGTTAAGTCACTTTAATTTCATTATTTTGGATTGTAGTTTTTTTGTTTTTCCCAGAAATGGCCTTTATGTTGAGCCTCGTATGAAAGCGTTGGGCTACTTGATGCCGAAGGGAATAGTTCCTTGGCATTTGCTGCATTACATAATCATGTACCAATGCTCTGTGCTTTATAGGTTATCCTGAGATTAATTAAGGAGTTAATCCCCTTGTAATGCTGTTCTTTAGAGCAGTAAGACTGACATGGATGGCCTCCCGAGATTGTTTTGCTCTCTGTCCATCATTGCTTTCTGTAATCTATTGCCTAAGCAAGGAATCAGCCGATTGTCTGCACTGGCCTCCTGTTAATATAGCGTGATGCTGATCTGCATGATGGTATGCATGTGCCATTTAGCCTCGTATCCATTAGGATTTTCCTCCAATATGGTTTAATCGCGCGTGAGCTGTAAGTCTCTGGATTTCGGAGGCTCCGCAAATCTGGGACTGATCGATACTTGGACACGGGCCATAGAAACAATAATTTTAAAAAGCTGCTTTGTCAAGATGCAGGCTTACGGACTCCTATGCGTGTTTTGTGACTGATATACAGCAGTGTGTTTCAGTGGTAGCTTGGTATTTGCCACACCTGGGTAAATGTACTGTTCCTGCTTTGAACACTTTTTTTGCTGAGAGGAACCCCCTGTTGAACTGGTGCGCTCCTTCTGTTAATCTTTGTAATGGGTTAATGCTGCACAGAAAAAAAAAATCTTACTAAACAAAGCTCTTTTAAAAAGTGGGTGGTAAAACTCTGAAATGATGGCTTTTATTCACATTATAATTAGACTGAAACGCTGGAGACTTGCACTGTAATTAATGTAGCTGCTGTTCTTATTATAGTGTCTGCAGTAAAGTTTACTGCCAATTTGATATTTTCCCATTATGAATCAGATTTGTAAGTCAATCATGCATCAGCTTACATGACTGGCCTTCTAAGCCCCACACAAACACACACACTGACAAATGTGTTTTGTAGAGCAACATCCCATAGATCTGAAGACCTTTTTTGCTTTTGGTGGAAAGGAATTAGTTCTGTTATACAAGCTCGCTAATAATTTGTTCTAAAGCCAATTTGCAGCTTTCCCTGGCTCTTCACCAGCGAAGGGTGGTGAAAGGGAAAACAGCAGACAGCACTCTAGTTAGGGCCTCCCAGTACAGCATTGCACTGTGCTGTACTCTACTGTAAGTATGACTTGTGAGTTGCACAATAAATACATATAAGATTTAAATGCCTTTGAGAGCAGCACAACGTCAAGTGTGGGCAGATATTGAGCTGTTTCCAGAGCACTCCACAATTTCTTCCTGTCCAGGGCTGGTTCTTCTGCTATTCCACAATTGGACTTTTAATTTTATAATTTCCCCCCTCCTCTTTGCATGATTTGGCACCCACTCCACAATGGTCTTCCTGGCTCTCTGCTGTGCTCTGTTCCTTCTGGTAATAGACAGGGGTTTGTGTGGTTCTGAATTCCAGCTTCCCGACACCATTCCAGGTCCACTGGTGCCCTCTACACCCCTGATGTATTTGGGGCTCCAGGTGAAGGATGAGTAAAACTTGCTGTCATTAGTCCACTTAGCTCCATGCATCTTTTTTAAATTATTATTATTTAGCAAAAGTGGTTCCTTCATCCAAACGCATGCCTTGCCAGGTGTTAATTTCAGTTTAGAAGTAGCGTTCCTCCAGCTTTAATTTATTCTAATTCATTTTTATTTTATTTTTTTAATCAGTTACTGCTGCAGAAAGGGACAACCAGTCACTTCGAAGCCACACCAGTAAAGATCAATACCTTTCTGACAAGAAGCGGTTTAATGCTGTGAGGATATGACACCACGATACAAGTGTTAAATGTCTTGACTCATAAGTTGAAAACAAAATATAGTTTTGTTGAAGCAGTTTATTCTATTTAAATGTGAACTGCAGTCTATTTTTTCCCCCACAATCTGTCCTGTGATTTGGACCTCAGTTTTCATTCATCTTCTCAACCAGCACGAAGGATGCAGAACTTGGATGTTCTGTTCTTTCTAAGCCAAATGCAGGGATCTGGTCCACATGGTGTGGCTCTTGTTATCATGGGGCAACCGTGGTCACTTTCTGCAGCATGTTTTTTGGTCATTAGTTACAAAGCATACTTCAATTTTGCAGTCATTTTAATGTGTTGTATTGTTTTTCACCTCTTCCAGTGAGTACAACATGGATTTCAATGTATTTTTTTATTTGAGTTACCCTCAACCTGTTTAGTATCTTCTTGTTTACTTTTTTCTTATTCATTTTTTTTCTTTATGCCATTTGGGGCTGGGTTTTTTTTTTCCCCCCAATCTTCTGCTTCTCTTATGTCAGACTTAATCAGCCACTTAATCATCAAAATTTATATAAGATTCTGACAATTGTAACATTGACTTGATGTGTCTTAACTGCAGGTAGAATCTGTTCAAACCAAATGGATGCTATACTGGTAATTTTTGTGGATTATAAAGCCTCCCAGTCTCTAAAGAGAACAACCTGCATCCACGTGTTGGTATCAGCCATCTTTCATTTAATGTGATGCCACTGCTATAAAGACAGTAGTTTCGGTGCACTGCGTAACTCAACGAATGTATCAAGTGCTTCTTCATGTTTTTAAATGACTAGGCCTGTCATGAGGAGAAGCAAGGTCTCTCTCACACTTTTCACCCCTCTACTGTTTTAATGTATTTATTCGCATCACTGGATGTATTTTTTGTTCTATGCTTTTTATTAATGCCGATTCTGATTTCCTAGGGTCAGGCTATGGAATCAGTCAGTCCAGCAGATTGTCATCATCTGTTAGTGCCATGAGAGTCCTCAACACAGGTTCAGATGTAGAGGAGGCTGTGGCTGATGCTCTGGTATGTAACCCCCACCTCCCCACACGCTCACTCAAGATGCCCAATCCGCTTGGCAAATCATGAAAATGCAATGTAAATATAGATTTAAATCTTATGTGCTTGTGGTTTTGCTTTATCGTACAATGATACAATCGTCTGTAAAGTAACAATCTACATTTTCTCTGCATTTGTGGAAAGTTTTTCACTGTGCACTTCAGATCTTTGTAACATTTCTCTGTTTTCTTTAATCTGAGGAGTTGCTTTGAGTCTTGAGTACATGTTGGTCTCTGCTTCTCTGTCCCTAGAAATTGTGATACATGTTTTACTCATTCATTTCCACTAACCCAGCCTATTCCTTTCTAATCTGTTTGATTCTATTTTTTGTGCAATCAGCTGTTAGGAGACATGAGGAGCAAGGTAGAGCTTTTGAATTTTTCTATTCTTGCTATCTTAGAGATCATGAAAACTTAAATTGCCTCAGATGTTGTCTGAATAAAGCATTGCAGTGAAGTGGATGTTGTTACAAAAAAAAAAAAAAAAAAAAAGTTTTCTGGAGGTTTGGCCTGAATTCTTTGAATATAACCAAAATTAAACTGCATTGATTTTGTAACTTCATTTTTCCTAACCTCCTTCTCTGGACAGGAGCAGTGGATTTCATTTCAGTATTTGAGACATGGCCTCTTTAGCAGTTTCTTTTTTATTTTTATAGTATATATGCATTACAAATCCAGTGACATGATTTCCACTGTGCCCAGTTACACATCTTAGTTATAATATCCTACAATCGCTTCCTCTCATCGGATGTCCAAGTTTCACATAGGGCTGCTCGCAGTTTTGGTGTCTCTAATGTATTGCATGTTTAACTGAAGAGTGCATGAGTGCATTTATTTTGTGCTATGCAAGGGTTGAATAAACTATTTGGGAAAAAAAAAAAAAAAATCTCCTGACATTTTGCATTTATTTATTTCGATTTTTTTTTTATTTGTTATTTTTTTAAATGACTCTTGGAACTCTTGATTTTTTTTTTTTTTTTGTTGAATCGAACTCAAGAGCAGCCAATGGCCTAGTTAGTAGTGTATAAAAATCCCTGCTCAATCTCACTGGTCTCTGCCGGTCTCTGACACTGCTCCCTCCCTCCCCACAGAAGAAGCCGGCAAGGAGGCGGTATGAAACGTACGGCATGTACTCTGATGACGATGCCAACAGCGATGCGTCCAGTGCCTGCTCAGAGCGCTCCTACAGCTCCCGCAATGGCAGCATCCCCACCTACATGCGCCAGACGGAGGACGTAGCCGAGGTGCTCAACCGCTGTGCCAGCTCCAACTGGTCTGAGAGAAAGGAGGGGCTGATGGGCCTCCAAAGCCTGCTGAAGAACCAGAGGACACTCAGGTACTCCCTCTCTGAGACCCTTCTCACTTAACACTGCGGGACATGGTGTGACGTGGCATGGCGGTTTGGGGTTTTGGGAGCTGAAAATTGAGCTCATGTGTGCCAATGGTGCCAAGTTACTGGATGTTCCTAAGCAAATCCACAAAGACTCACTTGTGGTGTTAAAATGCTACAAAAACAATATAAAGTAATGCTTTAGCACCAGTACCAGGTACTCTTAAAACCTCAGATGGATACCTTTATTAATGTTTACAATGTTTAGAATATCACTGCCCTGCATCAGTGAGAAGAGTAAGAAATGGCATATATTGCATACTTCTATAAATTACACTGAATGTGCCATCAAACTGTTCTTATCAGCATGCAGTTTAAACTTGTTTGCACGGACAACTATTTTGGGAATGTCAGATCTATAGAAGTTAAAAATATAGTTCACCCATCTTTGTTAAAACCTCTTAACAAACCTACCTTTGAGAGTGTAAAGGGCGGAAGCATGTTGTGTGAGCATCAGTTTGTGAAGGTTTACTTTTTCTGTTTCACTTGAATCCGTTTTCTTTTCTGCCCCCCTTTACAGTCGAGTTGAGCTGAAAAGACTCTGTGAAATCTTCACCAGGATGTTTGCAGACCCCCACAGCAAGGTAGTTTTTCCAATTTGCGTTCTGCTTTTGTTGTTGTTTACATTCTCTTTTTGGACATTTAACAAAATCGCAAGTATTTCAAAGTGTCAAATCCTCTGTAATAATTAGATTTACACTGTATACAGTGTTTGTCACTTGTTAATGTTTTCAATGTTTGTCAATATGTTGTTAATATTGGTAGACCTCGTTGGGTCAAATTCCATCCCAGGCGGGATTGAGATTTCATAGCTTACCTTTAGTAAAACATTTTCTTGATATTTCACAGTGAGTTACACTGGTGATGCTGTAATTTTAAGAATAGATTTGTTTTTGTTGGGACTGACAAAAAAAGAATAAAGTTAAGTAGGTATTGTGAGATTAGTAGCATAGCTGAATTTTCATATTCTTTACAATTCTTATTTACATTTTTTACTCAGATCAGGTCTTTTAAGACTCAATTGAAGGTTGGGGCAGACTAAAATATCTCATTACAACAACAAAATGTATTTTCACATTGAACCTTAAAATGAGTTAAGATGCTTCAAAGAATATTGCTGTACATATGGTGGTTTAACATGCTATTCTATAGTTCTCCATACTCCTCTGTACTTTGGTCTGCTTTTAAGCTCTATGCTAGAACACTTTGAACTTCACGTGACACTGGCTATCTTTTGTGTCGTTTTGTTTATTGGTTTGTATGTTTTTACCACCATTCTTTTAAGTTACAATGTTTAGAGATTAAGAATTCAATTCAAGATTTCTTTATACTTATCATTATCTCACACACTGTCAACAATTAACCCTTAAAAGCACCCATAAGACTTTGCCATGAATTTGCAGACTGTCAAATTGATTTTTTGTTTTGTTTTAGGTTTTTACCTCTGGAAACTAATTGGTGTATTTATCTCTTTTTTGCATGCCCTCCCCTGTGTTGGAACTCTCTGTAGAGAGTAAGTTTGTTCGATATTTGTTGGAAACCTGTCCCTTGCATGACTGTGGAATTAACTTGATTTTAATCACTTTGGCTTATTGCCTCTGTAAAGCCGTTGTGGTTTATGAAATGTTGTGTATGCCAACGCATTAATGAAGTGTACGGAATGGGCATCGTTTACTAATACACTGACATTTCATTATTCAGAGCAATACCTGTATGCAGCTAATGATGTTTGGTGCAATTTATCATCAACATGCAAGTGCCGCCATTGTCAGATAGTCAGCCAGGATGAGTCATAATTCTTCATATGATCCTAATGGAGGTGGTAGGTCTGTGCCTTGGTACATTGTTTAAGAGCACCTATTTCAAATTAAGTAGGGTATCTGAGTTCAGCCTTCAATCTACCCAAGACGTGTCCACCTCCCCATTGAGAGAGCATTTGCACAGGGCAGGATCAAATGGCATATCAGTATGGCGCTGGTAACTTCTCAAAAGCTGCTGCTGAGAGAATAGGTGATCTGGCCAAAGAAGGTGACAGTAGAACATCCCTCTGCCTTCAGTCCTTCTGAGTGTCATAAGTAACATTTAACATCACAGACTGGTGTCCTAAAGCAGGCGAGTAGGGGCAAATTCCTGTGGTGTTACCCCTGCTGCGTTTTGAGTATTGAGGGCATTCATATTTGTGTTGGACAGGTCTAAAGGAAAAACATACAAAGAAGTCTTGTTTTGCACTATGCCTTCACATCGATGCTACATGTCATTGTATACATAAAAATACAATGATCTTGCCCAAAGCAAAAACAAAAAGCTTGTTGCTGAACCTGACCTCAGTTGTCTGACCTCGGTTGTCCATACAAATGTTAATCTGTGCTTGGTTTGGTGCAAACAAACGCAGGGAAAATTTCCAACAAAAAAGTATTAGTGAATATTGTTTTGGAATGAATTATGTTCTAGCTGAACATGGAGTCTTAAGATATGCAAGACTTATATGTGTTAAAGTAGAGAAGTGATTTTTTTTGTATGTGCCTAGCTTGTACAGTACAGTTTTTTTTTTTTGTTGTTGTTTTGTTTTTTGTTTAAGCAGTATGTCTGAATGTTAGTTGATTCTGAATTTGTATCTTGTATGGTTGCTGGTCTTGAAAACCTTAAGTTGTCACCAAACATCATGGTGTTATTTTTATTTTATCTTGTTTGTGGTTGTATTCATTTTTTAATAAAAATGTCCTGCATGTAACGCATAATTCTGAAATCTTTCTGCAGAAAACTAATACATGTAACTCTGAAGGGGGGGGGGGGGGGCATTGGCAATCAGTCTTATTTTTGTTTCTAGAGGGACCTAATCTCCCTGCTTCGCTGCTCAGCACCACCACCTCTCTGTCCTCCTGTCTGTCCGTGTGTGTTGTCACTGTGAGCCTGCCACTTCTTTCCAGGTCAATGTGTCCTCTCCTGGCTCTTGTCTGTAGGTGTTCAGTATGTTTCTGGAAACGCTCGTGGACTTCATACATGTTCACAAGGAGGATCTGCAGGACTGGCTCTTCGTTCTGCTCACCCAGCTCTTGAAGAAGATGGGCGCCGACCTGCTTGGTTCTGTCCAGGCTAAGGTTCAGAAAGCACTGGATGTCACAAGGTAAGGTGTATTACTTTTCACGGTGTCTTTAAGGATCTCCACATGGTGATAGATGGAATTGAGTAGATGCTGTTTAGTGATGTAACTTCCATTTTCTCCCCTTTATAAATGAAATGGTGTAACTATACTGTCAAAACAAAACTGCAGTACAATTAATGTATCTATTCAATTAACATGGGCACAAATGTCACCACACACCTGTATACTCTGTATTAGTCTTCAGAACGTGGCACCTAATTCGAAACCTGGTTTGCTCGACTTCACTACGTAGGTATTTCTTGTATGCTTCACTGTAGGTCCCCCCTCCCTCGTGGTGTAGGAGAGCTTGTCATATAATGTGTCTGATCTTTGTTTGCAGGGAGTCCTTTCCCCATGATCTGCAGTTTAACATTCTGATGAGGTTCACAGTGGACCAGACTCAGACGCCTAACCTGAAGGTCGGTACCAACACGGACCACATGTTCAGTAACACTACGGCAAGCAGGTTTTCGTTTTTTCCCCATTCCCGTTTATCCCTCTGGTATCCGTTAACCTGACACTCAGCTGTGAGTCATCCCGTGGCCCTGTTTAGGCTGATTACCAGAAAGAATTGATTTGGCTCTGAGATTTTCAGAGCTTGGGAGAATGTTCTCTGAAATGTATTAATACAGATCTTTGGCGGTTACTCCCTGTGACATTTCATTACTGCCTCCGATTTGCAGCGACTCCATTTCACTTGCCTCATCCCTCCACTGACACTGTTTCCATGGTTTTGTGATGAGAAGCTAATATGAGCAGGTAAAGAAAAGGATGGAGAAAATGAACAATGCTTTGATCTGTAATGTCGCATGTATAAAATGTAGTTTAAATGTATTGGTCTTCAGATTTATTCTATAATCTACAAGGGATTTCAGGGTGTTTGATGTCTGTAGATGGTTTGATTTTAATGGGGTTTAAATAAACAGCGCTGTTCATCCTAAGATATTAGGTTTTTCAGAATGAACACTGCGCTTGTTTGAAACAAAGACTTTTGAACTAGTGTGAACTGCTGTTATGGTGATCAACAGCCTCTTTTTCTGATGGACAAAAAAGCTTTAAAAGCTTCCAATATAAGCAGTACTGAAATTAAAGCTACAGGTTGTTTTTCTTTGTGGCTTTTTAGTGTTTCTGTGTGGTGAGAACTGAAGACTTGTGGTGCAGTGAGAACATTCAAGTGCATTTCTTAAATCTGAAAACTTTTTTTGGTGTAGTTGTCTTGCTTGCATTAGGGTTCTTGATGTAAATTATTCAGAGCTTTTGCAGACATTACATATAAACATGTCTGTTAATTTTGAGAGATGTAGTAAGATTTGCATCCTTTGGCTCAGTATTTAGAAGTCTGACTGGTTCTGGAACTTCTAATTCTAATCCTCAGTCTTAATTAAGTGCATCTGTAACTGCAGCCGTTCATATAGGTGCCATCAACAAGGAGTTTTCACAATTTGATTGCACCTGCATATCGAGGATGTAATACTAGTTTTATCCAATTGTATCCAGATTGTAAGACTTCCAACACAATCACTATACCTTTTTAAAAAAAAAAAAAAAAAAAAAAAAAAAAAAAAGGAAATCGGATCAGTATCCCTCAAGTACACAATATTGAGGTTGAGAAACTAATAATGCGCTGGGAAGCTTGGCAGTCAGTGCATTTTATGTTCATACATTTGTAGAATGTAGTGCTTGTGAACCAGACATGATCATTTATGAGTTACTAGTGCAGGAATTCAGAACCTTGCGATCGGAGCAGAACAATCTTTTACTTATTTAAAAAAACAACTAAAATAAAGTGCAGGATTCCCTTGACATTTTCACTGTTTTTAGAGCTCATAATGAAGAATCAGAAAAATACTTTGTTGTGAACAATGCATTACAAATAAATCCCTCCTTTCCCACAAAATGTAGAAACATTACGATTAACGATTTCATCATATGAATTGATGCATTAAGTTAAAGTACATAAATGTCCATTTGATTTTTTAGTTTTTGCCCCCACTCACCCATTTTTAATGGATTTATATAGTATACTATTAAAACTAAAATTCATAGCTTTCCCTCCTATTTTTCATGCTGTATAACCCCTACCCCCCTTCCCCCAACCCATAACTTAATCCAATCATACAAAGTGCACTGAACCCAAAGCTTTTCTTAAGTAAAAAAAAAAAAAAAAAAAAAAAAAAACTCCAGTCATGCAATATCGTGGCCCTTCTTTGAAGTGAAGAGCGTCTCTGTCTTCTGTTGTGCTTCATTGTGCCCTCCTGCTTTTCTTTTCTGCTTTTCTTTCCTTTTCTCCAGGTAGCTTACATTCATCTATCTTTCTCTTGCACTCTGCGCTGTATCTCTAGCTGTGTTTATAATTCATGCACTCTCCTCTCTCTCTCTAAAGCCTGCCCGGAGGTCTTGCAGGTACGGGGCAGCTATAAAATTGCTTCCCCACTGCCACAGAAAAACAACGCGCCATACTTGCACACTGCAGGATCAAATCCAAGTGTGGAACCAAGCAGCGCAGGTTAGTGCCGCTGTGGGGAAGCAATTTTATATCTGCACTGTAATGGAGGTTGCTGAAGGAGACAATAATTAAGCACACCAAAAGTAAGAGAGAACGCTCAAATGCTCTAACACCGGAACCCCGAACAGAGGATGCACGTATAGGTGAAAACTTAATGGGTGGTTTTGCTTTTTTGTTTTTGTTTGGCAGTTCTGGTTGAGTATCTAGCCTAGGGAACTTTTTATTTTTTTATTTTATTTTTTTTTAACTTTTTTGGTCTGAGGTTTATACTTGATGGTAGGAGCATATGGACGTACTTCCCCCTCCTCCACCTTCAATAAGATATTTCCTGAATGTCCCTCCCCTGTAATGAAGGACAGTGTGATGAATGTGATGAAGACAGCGCTGGCACTCAACCTCGTTTGACTCGCTTTGAGCCAGACAGACCCCCTTCGGTGCTCTCTGCTTTGCTTGCCTCTGCCATTTTGAGTTTCCATCTAGTTGCTGCACAGTTAACAACATCGACTCCCAACTAACAAGGGCACCCTCTTGGGTCTGAAATGGCTGTTAAGAGAGGCTGTTATTTCTACAATCCTAAAAGACAAAGCATCTTCCAATGGTCTGTGATTTAAATGCATATTGTCAATACTCAAATTCTGATATTCGAAACCAGACAGTCTCCGGTATGTGAGATTCAGAGCTTCTTAATTGAGGCTCTTCCCCTGTAGGACAGTTATATTCTCCTCTCAATGCTGCTCATGTTTTTTCTGCTACTTAGAGGTGCCCAGCACCGTTGCCAACTTTTTATGTAGGTAATTCAGTATGGATTACCATTTGTATGTTGCAAAATAGTGATATCCAGCTTAACGTGTCTTGCTTATTCATATTTCAGATGAGGGGTGAGAAAAAAAAAAAAAGTGTTGAAACATTGTCAGAGAAACTCTTATCAAATTTGAGTCCAACCTCTGAATTTCTGAAAGCTGCTGAGCGGGCTGCTTTGGCGGTTTTAGTGCACGACTTGACCACACTGCTGAGTGAAAGGATTGCGCAGAGGGAGCTGAAACGTGCTGTGTTTGCGCCTCGGCAGGTGAAAGTGGCCATCCTGAAGTACATAGAGACCCTGGCACTACAGATGGACGCACCCGACTTCGTCAACTCCAGCGAGACTCGACTGGCTGTGTCCCGCATCATCACGTGGACCACTGAGCCCAAGAGCTCAGACGTCAGGAAGGTACGGCGCGCTTCTTCCTTCGTGGTTACGGTCATGATTACGGCTGTGTTTTTCTGTAGCCAGAATTCCGTAACCAGTCTTTACTCTTTGATTCTATTTGGTTGTCTTTGTGGGGAACAAATAACAAAAAACTAAACACATTAGCCTGATATATAATGTATGTAATAAATTAATAATGAACAAATGTTTTAAGATCATTTACCTTAAAAAAAAATACTTGAAATTCACATCTAAAAATGGTGAGAGAATGCACCGAGTGAATTAAAGCTATTATTGGTGAGGGGCAGGCTGGTCGGTGTCAGTGTCAGCACCCTCCCAAACAGTGTGGTTCCGAAACCTTGACCGTTCTTTTGAATTTGATCCATAATTATTGTACTGTGACGTTCTGAATTGAAACAGTGTTGAGTGACTTCACTGTATACAAAATCAAAACTGGGGAAACAGGTCTGGAATAACCTTCTTTTTCATATTATTTATTCAAAATTAGTGTTTAGTTTTTTGTATTTTTTCCACCCTCCACCTTAGTATGATAAATGCTCCACACTACATTCAGCCTTCTTACTGGCAGGGATGCGAGTGGTGGGAGGGTATTCACTCTTTCTTTAGATAACCCAGTAGACTGTACCTATTTTGGCCCTCACTTGCATGTATTGTAATTCAGCCATGTCTCATAAAATAGTTGGCATTGCTTTCTTAGAAGATTGCATAAAAATGCTCTTTGAAAGCAATCTATTAATTTAGCTGAACTTTAAAGCCAGTGATGAGTATTTGGGCAATATCTCAGTGAACCTCTTGTGTTTTTTTTGTTTTTTTTTGGTGGATGAGGCTCCATTTCTTTTTTGGGGTGTTTCTCAATAGGTGACAGACATAAAGTTGTTTGGTCATTTATATTTATTTAGTGTTGGATTTTCATTGAGTAGTTATCTCAATGGGGCCTAAAAGCTTACAGGTATACTATTTCATGCAGCAGTCAAGCACAAATGTCAATCCTCCGTTTGTTTTGTGGGTTTGGCCAATTTTTATTTTTAGCAAGTTTTGTACTTCTAATTTTTTGTAGTGTGCCCCTTATTCATGGAGAAGATAATGGCAGCACTATTCAGAGCCCAGAACAAAATGTGCTGGTATTCCCAGTGTGAGGTCCGATTGTGACTTCAGTAGATTGTATGTGCCCCAGATAGAGCACTGAACTGGAAAGCTTCATTGAAAATGTGAAACCCTAGGCATTGTGTGCCAGTGGTTGAAATGTATGCAGTTTCATCTCATCTGATTTTGGTTTGCAATGCAATATTCACAATGGATTTCTGATCAATAATTAACCCCTAGAAATAAGAAAATGTCTGCAGCAACACATTGTTTAGAGAACATTACTTAGGCCACAATTAGGAATTGGGCTTTTGCTTGAACTCCTCCTTATATGCAATTTTGTTAAACTATAGCTGATCTGCCATTTGAGAATTAGATGAAAGGGTTTGAACAAGAGAACTATCCTGCATATGTGTTGAGTAACTGATTTAATGAAATAACCATAAAGACTATCTTGCTGCCAGTCTAATTTTAGGACCTGCAATCATTGAATCTGTCATTCACCAGCTCCATCTCCGTCTCTGGGTTTGTGTTTGTCCCTCAGGCTGCCCAGGCGGTCCTGATTTCCTTGTTCCAGCTGAACACGCCGGAGTTCACCATGCTCCTGGGAGCGCTACCAAAAACCTTCCAGGATGGAGCAACCAAGCTTCTACAAAACCACCTACGCAACAGTGGCAACACTGCACAGGTACTGGGCCCATAGGTTAACGAACACCTAATTCACCCTGTCCTGTCTCCTCCCTGCGTTGGACAGAAATTAACAGACTATTAATTAATGTTCCCCTAAAAAAAATATATATATATCACTTGAAAGTCTAACCTATTATGTATGATGTGGAGGACTTGTATAAAAGTATATATGCATTTATTTATTTAAAGACATTAGAGGCGGTACAGCAAAATACTTCTAAATGTGACTTCTTGATGGATGGAAAGCAATGTGTGCTGATGTGTAACTCAGCTGTTTTTCCTCTCCAGGCGCCCACAGGCAGCCCGCTGACCCGCCACACACCCCGCTCGCCAGCCAGCTGGTCCAGCCCCCTCACCTCTCCCACCAACACCTCACAGAATGCTCTGTCACCAAGGTAAGAGGGAGCCTCCTATCCCGGGCCTGGAGAGACGCAGGATTCGTTCGGTTTCACTATGAACTGTAACTGGTAGCCTGACCTCTGCAGTGTGCGCGTGTGGGGTGACCTAAGTGTTGGTCATTTTAAAGAGACTGCTCCTTTTTTTTCCCCCCTACAGTGCATTTGACTATGATACAGAGAACATGAACTCTGAAGACATCTACAGCTCTCTGCGGGGAGTGACAGAGGCCATCCAGAACTTCAGCGTACGCAGTCAGGAGGACATGAATGAGCCTGTCAGACGAGAGTCCAAGAAGGATGGAGAAGGGGAAGCGGTATGTTTTTTTGTTTTGTTTTTTTACTGTGAAAATGAAAAACAAGTGGGACATAAATTGGCTCTGTCATGCCCTGCGTATATTTTAAGTCAGTCTCCTGCTTCTGAAGTTAAAAGGTTAGATTGCTTTCTGAGCACATGGTGGGCATAAACACGCGACACATGGGCTGGTTGTAGCCCTTCAGCAGTCAGTGCAGCACAGTCATCTCCTGACTGCAGTCTAGACATCTGAAACCAAACCAAACCTTTAATCTGAAACTTCTCTGACTGGCAGAGATTGCTCAGCTGAAAGTGATCTTACTTCTCTCCTTCTGAAATTGGTTCTTCTGGCTGTCTTACACTGGCAGTTGGCAGTTGTTGCAACATTTTGACAACATGAAAGTTGGCCTTACATTCTCCTAAGTTCTTAACTCCTTGCTTTTTAGCTTTGCCCAATGTTAAGTCTTACCTGAGAAACTGTGTGTGTGTGGTAACACTGTCCCTCTTTCTGCCCTGTGCTGTAGGGAGGGGTGGGCAGCAGTAACCCAGATCTGCGGGGGGGTAGTGACACCGTGGACTCGGGCCGCACCGCCCTGGACAACAAGACCTCGCTGCTGAATACAATGCCCCTGCTACACTCCAGCCCACGCTGTCGAGACTACAACCCCTTCAACTACTCCGACTCCTCCGGTCCCCCCTTCAACAAGTCGGCCCTCAAGGAGGCCATGTTCGATGACGATGCCGAGCAGTTCCCCGAAGGTGAGACCATGGGAACAAACGCTCGCTCTCGAGTGTCCCGGGTGAGATGAGCGCAGTGCCATGATTGCTGAGGCGGACGAGCGGTCGCTCCTTGGCTAACCTTTCCGACACTCTGTCATCGGGTCTAGTCAGATTTGCCAAAGACATGTAAAGCAGTCTAGGAAAGAGAAGGCTAATGTTTCAAGCTAATGAAATGCATCTATCTATATATACTGTTATACATGTCATCTAACCAGTCATGCTCCTTCTATTTGTATTTCCCAAGTGAAAATGACTAACAGTGATCCAGTTTCTTAGGCTAGTCTGCTTTGTTATATGTGGTTTGTAACTGAATCTTCAGTTGAGTCCATTGAATTTTTTTTTGTATTATTAGTTTTAAAGATTGGTTAAAATACCCCTGGCATCGAATTAATCTGATAATTTCTTATGGGTATTCTGCTATGCAAAATATTAAAGTCAAAGTATAAATTGTTTCTGACCTGGAATTTAGATGTACCTTTATTTGGACCTAAATATGCCTCCTGCAAGAACTTTCTGTGGGCTCGGAAAGTGGTGCTTGGTGAGCTTGGTTTGAAACCTAACAAAGTGCTGAAATGATCCCTTCCCTCAGCATTAACAGGGTAAATGTACATTGTTTTAATTCTATAACATGAACAATGTTCCAAAAAGCAGCATATCATGTTTTGTAAGTTGATCGCAGATGTTGTCATTTTATTGACATTGCTCTCTCACTGGTGTTCTCTGGCAGACAGTGTTCGAGTATCGGGGGAATCTTTTTGGTTGACATAAAAACAAAGCTAATTATGTTGACAAAACACTCCCTATAGACTGTAAAAACATCATGTAAGATATTGCACAACATAAGTGTCCTTTTTCCAAGGTCAAAGGAGGTCTTGCTTAATGTAGAATGTGAGTTTATATTTTCCAAAATAAACAAAACGTGTGTGGTAAAGAATGAAGCTTGATTATTCACTTTCCTGACGGGTTCCTACTCCCCACTTTTACAATCCATAAAGGCCAAGTGTCTTGGAATCTCTACAAGCAGTCTTCATAGGTTTTAGTCAAATCATAGATTACCTCAACGGCTTCTGTTGAACTGGTATTTCTTCATCTTCAGTGTCTCACCTTTGTCACCCTCCCCTCTTTTGTTTTTCCTGACAGACAGTAACTTGGACCAATCAGAGCTGGTGGCGGAGCTTCTTAAGGAGCTGTCCAATCACAACGAGCGCGTCGAGGAACGGAAGGGGGCGCTCTGCGAGTTGATGAAGCTGATTCGTGAAAACCTACTCTTGGTGTGGGACGAACACTTCAAAACCATATTGCTGCTTCTGCTGGAGACGTTGGGAGACCGTGAGGTACGTCTGAGGAGAACCCGTTCACCCTGCATGAGGGCCCCACGGCTGCATACAGACTTGGGCCCACTCCAAATCAAGACTTTGCGCTATGCGTGAATCTCAAATTAAAAGTCCCCAATTACATTTTGACTATAATTGTATACTGAACATTTCTGGCAGCAGATGCACCTTCCAGGGCCTACATAGGAGTTCATGTTGGCCCTTGGAAGGTGATTCCGTTTTGATCACGTTTAACTTTTTGTCCCTGATGAACATTTCCGCATGGCTGCGCTTCGCCGTGATCAGGTGTGCAAATGTACAGAGTGAATCTCCTTCTTTGCAACTTCTAAGACTCTGTGATTGGCCCTTTTTGTTTCTGCAGCATGTGATCAGAGCCCTGGCCTTGAGGGTGCTGAAGGAGATCCTCAGCAAACAGCCGACACGGTTCAAGAACTACGCAGAGCTGACCATCATGAAGACGCTAGAGGCCCACAAAGACGCCCATAAGGAGGTCAGTGTGCACAGCCTCTATCCCCCCCTTGCTGCTCGCCCTGCTTATCTGCACTCTGCGGTCACATCAGGGTTCAGTAGCGTATAGTGTGTTCCTCATCCATCCCCTAAAGATTTGGTGGTGGTGGTGGTGGTTCACGTGTAAGTATAAGTTTGGCCAGGCGACACCGAATATTGTTGTGGGAAACCCTGGTTATAGAGAATTCGCTCTATCCCAGAGAAACCTTTCAAAGTATTTTCCTGTGGATTCTTATGTTCTTTGGTTGTCATGCCTATACGTTCCATGATAGTGGTTGTACGTGGCGTTATTCCAGGATGTGTGCGATCGTAAAAGGAGTGCGTTTGTGTTTGTTCTTCTGTGCCCCAGTTTTAACGGCCCGTCTTGGTGTTTCTACAGGTGGTACGAGCAGCAGAAGAAGCAGCCGCCATGCTTGCCACCTCCATCAGCCCAGATCAGTGCATCAAAGTGCTCTGTCCCATCATCCAGACGGCGGACTACCCCATTAACCTGGCTGCCATCAAAATGCAAACCAAGGTCATCGACAGAGTCTCAAGGGACACACTGCACCAGCTCCTGCCCGAGATTGTTCCCGGTTTAATACAGGTGTGCAGTGTAGTGATAGACATTCTTACAGGAGAGTTCCTTCGCCGATGTACCACACCTGAGGAGCAACATGAAGTCTAATGTCATAAAATCATAATCGCTTTAGCTCTCACTGGGGAGGGAGGACTTTGGTTAGTCATGCCGGGGATGTCGGGGACGATATCAGGAAATTTAAGACACATTGCACGATGAGACGAATTAGTGACTGCAGTGATAAAAAGCATGCACGGTTGGACAAGCCTTTCTTGCTGCAGATACAGGGAGTGTCACGCTCTGTCCTGACATGCTGCGCTGGCCTACAGGGTTCATGTTGTTCCTGTCCTGTCTGCTAGGGTTACGACAACTCGGAGAGCAGCGTGCGGAAGGCCTGTGTGTTCTGTCTCGTTGCCATCCACGCCGTCATAGGGGAGGAGCTGAAACCCCACCTGAGCCAGCTGTCTGGAAGCAAGGTAAGACCCCCTGCTCCTGTGGCATGCTGGGAACTTCACGGGGAGGAGCTTGGGGCAAACTGGTCCTCCATGTTCCCAGGCTTTCCACTGGCCTGAAGCTCTACTGTGGGTCTTTTCCATTAATGACTTTTGCTTAATTTGCCCGTTCTGTGTATTTTGTCATTTGTAGAAACAACAGCATTATGATTTATTGATATTGTTATTTTTACTGTTGTATATGTAATGGGATACTCTAGGCAGTTACTTACTAATATAGGCAGTCTCTCCTGGCTGGGCTCTGTGGATTAACTAGTTGACCGAATACTGAACTTTTGTTCTAGTAGAAGGCAGGGTAGATTTAAATTCAAAAATGTCAGACTGATCTTTTATTCTGGCTGCCACCAAATTACCACCTCCAGACATACCCTGTAACAGCCTGGGGACGCTGAGCGTGAGAGTGGCTTTTACAGATTTGACATTCTCAGGCTTTTGCAGCAAATCTGTATTCAAGGCAGAATGTTAGAATTGAAGGAGCACGTCTTTCTCGATGCCTCACAGCTTCTCCCCCCCGCCACCCTCTCCCGTTCATCTCTTTCCCAGTTGAAGTTGCTGAATCTGTACATCAAGCGCGCTCAGACGGGCTCAGCCGGCACTGACCCCACGGCAGACATCGCCGGCCCGTAAAGAGGGAGAGCCACCACCTAGCCCCCCCCCCCACCGGCAGCCGGCAGAGACTGGGGCTCGCTCGCGCCTTCGGGAAGCCAAGTCATCACCTCCACATCCCCCTCGCCATGCCAGCGCTCCTCTCCCCTGTCCCTTCCTGTCCGTACTGGATTGGCTTTCCCTCCAGCCTGCATGTTAACTGTTGCACTAAGTTATTTGGATTTGGAGGGGGTACAGTATTAAGTGTCCATTCGTGAAGAGGAACTGAGGTTTTACAAGGGAAGAAAAATCAAATTTAAATCCGCTTTTGACAACATTCTGGTCACACTTTTGTTTTGTTGTGGTTTTGTTTTTTCTTGCAGCCCTCCCTGTACCCTTCAGTCTTCCCCGATTTAAGTCGTATCAGTGTTATAGATAGACATTGTTAAATACTGAAAAACTAAAAAAAAAAACATGATGAAACTCCAGAAAATGCTTTTAAGCTTAGGGGAATAAAGTTTCAGATTCAGCACTGCTTTTATCTATAAAGTCTCTAATTTTGATTTTTAAGAATGTGTTTAAAAAAATAATTAAAAAAATTGTTGTTGTGGTAGCTGAAATCCATCATGAAATTAATATAAAGAAAGAAATAAAAGGTTTTATCTAGCCACAGACGTGGAACAGTTCAACTGTCCTGCTTCATGACCTGACACAGCAAAGCCATCCTCCGAGCAAGCTGACTGACAGTCTTTAACTGTACCGCCGGTTCTTCATTGACTCCCATACAGAGTACAGAGTTAACCGAATGTCCGGAAACATTTTGGTTTTTGTCTTTTGTCAGCGGTAACTTGTAAGAAAAGTGAATGTCCCAGCTGCTGATTTGCAGGATCAAGGTGGGAATTCACAAAGCCTTGTAGTTAACTGTAATAAGCACCTATGTGTTGCATTTTCTAGTACGGAAAATTAAAATGCCATTCAGGTCATGAACATAAATGAACATCTTAGGAATATGTTATGGCAATAGTTTTAATTCTGAAATTTACAGTTACATGTTTCTACAAACTTAAAAGGCTGTTTTTTTGTGGAGAATAGTACTGCTACTGTCACTCTGAGATTAATTTCTTTAGCTTTTCTTTTTCTTCCTATGAATTTTGATTGTTTGAATTAAGGATCGGGTTACTTGAATGGTGCACGTTCTTCCACAGCGAAAGGAAGAGGGTGTGGTAGAATGGCCGCCCGTCTCTGGATGAGTGATTTGGTCTGAATGCCCAGTGGGTTTTACAGGGGCAGTGAATGGATGTCCGCTTCACTTCGCCGGCCATCATTTCTACAAGAACCAGGCCTCAGGGTAGGTTTCACTGGACAAGCGCCCCAAGAGTTTATCGTCATCTCTGTTCTCTCAAAGACTTTTTGTACCAGTGTGGTGCAAGCCAGCTCTACAGATATGGAGGCTTTTGAATTTTGCTCTTGCGTTACACCATAGACATGTTAAAGACTAACTTAATGCCTCTCGCGTTTTATTCAGTGGTATTACATCTGCATGGCTCTAACTGATATACAAGGAAACATTCCTCTTTTTTTGTACCCCCCTCCCCTCTGCTATGGTGCTTTCAGTGGATCATGTTGGTATCTTACTTACCATCATATGACCACAGCTGTTTGAGAACAATGTAGCACTCCCACCTCTGAGCACTGGGAAAAGGACATGGGAGTGTGGCTGCAGGAATAGTGTTGTTCTGTTTTGACAGTTCAGTGTACAGTTAACAGGTTACCCAGAAGCTTCTAATGTGTGATGAGTGATTGTTGCCAGCTGAGGATTTTCTCTGAATTCGGAGGAGGGGTCTCTAACACAGCAGGTGTCAGTGCATACATGGTACGTGCAGAAGGTCAAAAGGAATACGTTGCGGCCTACAGACTGCATACCTCTCTGACTTTTGATACAGGTCAGTTTCTCCAATTCTTTGTGAATGACCTTCCGCTGTTTCCCACCCCCGCCACACTCCATGCTTTTTTAGAGCGCCGCCGCCTTGATCTGTTAACGGCAATCTGAAATGCTGCTTTCGTGCTTGATGTCATTTCCGTTCTAGGGGGGTGATTCACATGGTGTGCAAGTGCAGCCGGATATCGGCTATTATTTAAAGAGAAAAGCATCCAAATACAAATCTCATGTAAAAGAAGGTCAGTGTGGAGAGTTAGTGTTCAGAAGGTTAAAGGGTTGGCATTGATCTTTTCATTTTTTCATTTTTTTGTTTTTTTTTCTGTTGCAAAAGTTAGTCCTTTTTCTTCAATGAGAAATTTGTAGAAATGTATTTACAGACTTGGAAGGCAAAACAATGTCAGTCACATTTTTTTCTAATAGTCGATTTTTTTTTTTTCTTCTCTTTGTGAGTGTAACATTCTAGTTTTCACTGTTCTGTTACTTTGTGTATTTATAGACCTGTGCTTACAGTTGTGCATATACCGGCAATAAAATTGTACATAACATTACCTGAACAGCAGCTCTCCTGCGTGCTCTTTGTAAAGACATTTCAAATGACCGTGCAAGGTGATGTGTGTTCTCTGCTTTAATAATGCTTGCGTTTTTAGGCTTCAGCGTTACTAGTAATTGGTCTAAGGGTCTCCATGCTCCTCTGTGGTCACAAGCTCAGTTTTCAGGACCGTTCTCGTGGGAAGTACGTTGGTGCTAAAGTGGCGATCAACCTGTCTATTCCTTGGCAGATATTGGCCACCCCTTGTACAGTTAGTGAAGGAATAGTTGATCGTCATAGCTTAGTAATGCGAATTGTTCTTTAACCTGTAACATTTTGTTGTTGAAACAAACGTAATAAGCATCATTCACTGTTGCATCAAAATACAAATTTGCATTGTAGTTTTTTGCCACTTTGTTTCGTTTAGGAATTGTAGTCCATATTGTTATTGTGGTAATACTATAATGGCACTGGCTAGATCCCATCTTTATTCTTTGTTCTTATGGGACACTTCTCGCTTGCTGAAATCCTTATGGAAAGCTACAGTATAGGCTGTTTGTTTTGATTTAGAGTGTGTGTGTGTGTGTGTGTCAACTCCACATACGAATGTAACCAAGGTGAGTGTAACTCCACCCTCCCCAATAGACCACCCCCCCCACCTACCAACCTGCATCAAATACTAGATAATTATTGACTTTAAGAGGAGGGATCAACTAACATCTAACATTTCCACCGATTTGTGTTTTTAAAGACCGCTTGTTAAAAGTTTGCAAATGGTTCAGACTTATTGTCGGCAGTGGCCAAACTGCTGAAGACCTGGGATCTGGACATAACCTACAAAATGCTCTTCTGGCAGTCTCACACCGAGCACTTCCACCACCAGCAGCAATATGCCAGTAACGGCTACATGCGGTAAGAAATAATGCATTTGGTCTATATCGGTTTATGTTTAATTAAACCTGACCAAACATCTGTAACCCTTTCCATGCTGCAAATCGAACAGGTGGTTAAGATCACCAGCTTTACACCGAGTGCCAGTGAATTGTGTATGCTATCTTATTTGTTCAATTTAGTTTAAGGGATACATGGGATTAGTGCTATAAATGAAAACACAAATCATGAGATTTGTTACAATCAAAAAACCAAAAGGTTTTGTGTGATTATATGGACTTGGAAACATGTTTCAGCTTCGAAGTTAGCTGGTGCAATCGGTGATTTCATATTTCCTGGTGTACATTAAATTAAGTGCTATATGTATTTCATTGATTTGTTAATGATTTGATAATGTTAATGTAACTTAAATAGACAAGGAATAAATTGCAACCTTTATTATTACTAGATGTTATTAGATGTATATGCAGGGTGATTTTTACTTTGGATCTTTGGTTCAGAATTGTGACCTGGTGAGGTCACTATGAAGCAACTGAAATTGATCAATGTTGACTGTGGTCAAAGATATGATCACTTTAAAAATGCAGATGCCATGCGGGGGTTGATGCCTGCGACCTGCCAAGGAAATGTACCATGGCCAAGTCTCTTTCAGGACGGGGGTGGTCGGGACGAAGTTCACCTAAGGCCATTATGGTCAATAATCAGCTGATGCAGTAGTTTTCCATTTACTTTATTTATATAAAGGAAAACAATGATTAGTGTTTCAAAAGTGTACTTTAAAATAACCATTAATACCCATAACCATATATAACGTATAGTATTCTAATTCTGAAAACCATAAGTATTCTTTATAATATATATTAATGTGATGTATTTACCGGTCTAGCACAGCAACAATGAGACATTGACCAGGTCTCCTTTTTGGATGTTGGCTACTGTTGATATCAGTGTTACATGAACCCAAAGTATATTTGGCATTTGCTCACGTCCTACTAAAAACAAGTTTTGTTTATTGGGAAGCTGTTTTGACTTTAAAGTAGCGACCCAACTTTAGGGGTGTGTTTTAGTTTTCTCATATGTCTGTTATCTGGTTAAGGGTACATAATACTTTTCTAGAAACATCCAAGCAAAACATGAAACAATCGTAAAATTAGAACAATCTAAATTTTAAAATAAATGTGGAAAGGGGTGTGCTGATCACAGCAGCCATCAGAATTGTATCCCTTGCAAATGAATACTAACAATATCAGTGACCGAGAAACACGGTTGCATGTTTAAATAGTTCACCTATATGAGTATGGTTGCTTTGTTTTAATGTCAGTGTGAGGGGCTGTGGATGGCATGTGAACTCCCTAGTGTGGCTGTGTGAACACGTGTCACATGCATGGGTTACCAGCAGTCATGTTTTCACACCTCATCGTTTCACTGTAGTCTGAACAAAAGCATTAAACTCCCAATCCCGGTGGGAAGACCTCCGTCCAAGCACTTATATTAATATTAAGACCAACTCCGGGAAGCTCTTTGATGAACACTAGACCTATCAGAAGGGGGCAGTATGTTCCCAGAATTGAAACGTGACGTCAGCATGTTTCATTGTTTCTATATTTAGATGGGTTTTTTTCTTATTATGAAGTCATGCAATCCAAGTAAATGGGTGACGCCAATAATACATAATTATCCCGTTCATTGTATTCATGAGAAACAAACTTGACAGTCACAATGCGAACATCAATGCTTTTATAGGATCCAGTCCCCCAGACAGCTCCCTCGGGTGACACTAATTTGGCCTTTCCTGCAAACTGCGGATAATAGGGGGTTAGGTTGTGCGAGCCATGCCTGCAACATGGAAATGAGCCCTTTAAACCGAAACCTGTGCATATTCTTAATCGCTGTTTAAAGAAATAATTAAGAATACATGCTTCCGTGAAAAACTGCAGTAGAAATCGCTACCTGCTCAAAGAGGCGTGAGTACACATGTTTTAAAACTATTATTGGTCACCTACACCCCTAACAACTAACATGACCCAATCACAGAGCAAAGGTCCCACTCTCCACCCAATCAGCCGCCAGCTGAGCTCGTACCCTGGTCACTGTGATTGGGCCAATATCCTGTCTGTCAAATAGACTAGCTTCACTCGGAACCAATCCACGTAGAGTGCTTTCTGTTCGAGCGTTATCATTGGCTGGAGGGGTGTACCGTGCCCATGTGGAGCTCTTTCTGATTGGTGGTGGTGGTTGTCAGCCGCCCCGCCCCGCCCCGCCCCGCCCCGCGGCTGGTGTCGGGAGGTTTGGTGCAGGAGAGCGGGAGGCCATGTTGATGCTCTGTGCGGGGAAGTGGCGATTGCCCTCAGCGGGGTAAAAGAACCTGCGGCTTTATTTCGGTCTCACCCGAAGCCGGCCCGGCAGAACCCTTCGACCGAGCTGGCGATGAGAAAGTGGGAGAGGTGTCGGAGGAAGGCCGGAGCAAGGAGCGCTTAGCCCTGCACAGCAACGGGTTGCTGGTCGCTGGGTTTGGACCGGACCGGACCTCAGACGAGCCCAGCGTGGGTGTCTGCGGCGCGGACCGTGTGCATCCCGGGACCGCCTCCACTCCAGCCCCACACAGGCCCTGCTGCACTGCACACTTCATGCCTGTAATGGTTCGCCACTCTGCCGCAGACTTTTATTTGTAGGGGAAATAAACTCGGTCGATCGGGATCTGTTTTGCTTCGCACACCTCGTACAGTATGGTCCCGCTCACGGTGGCAGCTTGCCGGCTCTGTTGCAGTGTCGTACCGGCTGCCGTCGGCCTCGTTAGTCTGACTTAATCGATTGCGAGCGCGGAGGGAAGGTGGATCCCGTGGCGCTGGACTCGGAGGGGAAGGAGCTGGGCGTCATGGCCTGGGTGCTGAAGATGGACGATGCTGCCATCGAGTCCGGGCTGGTGCACGACTTCGACTCCAGTCTCTCCGGTATTGGGCAGGAACTGGGAGCGGGGGCCTACAGCATGAGGTTAGGCTTGGCATTATTATTATTATTATTATTATTATTATTATTATTATTATTAAAATGCACAACCTGTAACGCATGCCCTCTTTGGTTTGGTCAACAAAACTACACAAGACGTGTGCTGTTTTCCCATGTTGAAATGCAACTGAAGTTCAAAACGGACTGCTCAACATCTGGTTTCAACACACACCCATATTGCTGTTAAAGTCATTATTTTAAGTGGATAGTTCACCGGTTTCCAGATGTGGAGCACTGGCAGTGGTCTGCTGGCACAGGCATGGTGACCCACGGCACAAAAGCACACGATGCAGGGAGATTGGATCAGATCAGTTGAAATCATTACGACACGCATTGTGAGTTTTGAAATTGTCCATCCTGGATGTGAAAAGATCTGTGTTTAAGAACTAAAGTAAAGAAACCAACAGGGTGCAGGATTTTGACGTCATTAGGTCGAGACGTGTTGTCACAAGAGGATGCTTTTAGCTGTTCTGGGTGTCCGACTTCTCTTCAAAACACTAAATAGCAGTGATTTGGTTTACTATGAGTCCTTGAGGATGCATCCTGTTTTTTCTCATCTCAAAACTTTATTTAACATGTTACAGGAATCCGTGCTGCAGTGTGTCTGCCGCACAGCATTATAGTGTTCTTAATCTATCCCTTGTTTTTGTAATGAACTAATTTGCAGGTTTTGCAGTCCTTAGTGGATGGATCAAGATGGTGGTTACAAAAAGAAAAATGCATAATGGAAAAAGTCTCCAGCTCCTCATCTGCATTAGTGATGCTGAAAAGAATTCCCATGTTAGGAGGTTTCTACACAGGGCACCGAAGCTCTTCTCAGAGATGTGGTTAACCACTCCCTAATACTTCCCATGGGGCTGGTGCAAACCCCGAATCAAACAAAAAGTGGCTTTTACCCTGCTTGGTGCTAGAATTTGGATTTTATTGATTTATTTATTTTGCTTTTCAAAATCCCAGTTGGGTGTGTCTGGGGAGCAGCTGTTGAGATCCTAGAGGCTTTACTTAATACCTATCCAGACTCCCAGCAAATTGGGCTTGTTGGAGATAGACAGCAGGGTTTTTATTTATCTTGTCTTTGCTTATTTACAAGAGGATGAGTTACAGGCTGACTTGGTGCTTCTGGCCTCCCAGAGCAGGCAGACTAAATCTGCTCGATTTGTTTCAGTCTGTGAGCTGATGTTTTGTTTTCATCTTTTAAATTCCTCTTTTACCTAAAATGGGCTTGTTAGTTCATTTCCTTTCCCTGACAATATCTATTTTCCATACTTTATTTTCCTCATGCGTTTGCTGCAATGAATGAGTGCAGGTAAGCTCTAAATGCACTTGCCTGTTTATTTTGGATGCCATTCCTAATTCAGCTTGACTGGTGGTCATCTTTTCCAGTTCTGAAATTTGAAACATTGAAGTTTAAAATCTTGCAAATCTGTTGAACATTGCAGGGTTTTAAAATGCACTAGTTGGCTGTGTATTCAGAGACACAGTGGTTTGCAGGAGAACATAATCCATTAGGATCAAGTCTGTACTGTGCCAAAAGTGTATTGGGTAGCTTTGTGTGGCCTCTTGGGATTATGGGTATGGTAAATGTCATCCCATTTTAGTCACTGTGTGCAATCAAAGGCTGTATGAAGCAGTTGGATTGACTAAAGCAGTTTACCAAGTGTATGTTTCCCTAATTATAGCATTGATTAAATTGCTTATATTTTTCTTACTGCCTAACTTCCTCCTCTGGCTGCACCTACTGTTATATTATATGCATCTGATGCATCACTAAAGGTGGGAAGTCACTTAGCAACTGCAGCTTGGGTTTCATGGAAACACTGTCCCTAGAGGAATGAGAATCTGACTGTTGGGAGTGCAAAAACAACTTCAGCGTTTGCTTATTGTCAGCTTTGCACTGTAGTAATTGAAAGACCGGGCCCAAACAAAGAGTGTGACCTAGGGATCATAAAAGCTATACTCTAAAACATATCAGACCAAGGGATTATGGTGTGGTCGCTTTTTAAGTGCAAAACCCCAGTTTCTCACCTGTTGCTCAATAGATGTCATCCAAACCACTACATACAGAGTATAGTATTGTATAGTATTATAGTAAAAGTGATCCCATTATAATAGAGAGCATATATGATTAAACTGGGAGTGTATGCCCTAATTTTACCAGTGACTGGTAGAAGCTCTTATCCCAGCTACTACTTCAGTATTGTCAAGATGTTGCGTATCTACTTCCTCTCCTTGCTTCCAGGTCTTCCTTTGGCATAGATGAGCTGTCTGTGTTGGATAACACCACACTTGATTGGCACAGAAGGCAACACTTAGAAGATGATGCAATTATTTTTCTTGGAACACATTGCCAGGATCCACTGAACACAATGTTATACAGTAATATTGCGTGGATCAGCTTTTTTGTTTTTAGGAAGCAGGTGTAAATTCCTGGGAACACTTGGCTCTGAACAATGGCATTTGGAACATGTGTGCTTATGCACATTTGCTGCATGGAGATCATGTTTGGAATAAATACCGCAGAACTTATCCTCAGATTTTTTTTCTGACTTTAATTAGTTGTAAGCCAGTCTTGTCAGTTCAGCTGCTGTTATAAATGCCCCAGACTTTCTCCAGCTACCCGGTTAGATCATTAATGAGAAACTGTCTCAAACTGAATAGTTAATATTAGATCTGTTCTAAATTTGGTTGTAGCATTAAAAGACGACTTTATATTCAGGGCCACTCTGATTTCTCTCCTGCCGTTTGTTTGAAATGGTTAATGCTGAAGACGGTCTATTTTCTTCTTGGTCACATTGTGTACCTCTACTAGTTGTGGAAGTAAGCAGTGTTGCTTCTAATTAAAATGTTTTGTTTTTGTTATGTGTTTGGCAGTAGGAATATTGACACATTTTGGATTTTAAGTAGAATTTCCCACTCATGTTAAACACTGGAAATATTAAATCTGTCTTGGGGTAATGCTTTCAGTTACACATTTGTGTAATGGCCTCCTTAATTCCGCAGTACTTAGGCTACATTCTTGATACAAACTCCGGATGATGTGATTTCACGATTTAAAATAATTAAGCGCCGCAGGTCTACTAACTCGGTGAACTAAGGGAAATGTGAGGAAGTGGATCTGCTTTTCCCGTTGTTGCAGTTTTCAGCTGTCAGGTGGTGTTTTGGACCAGGGGGAATGTCTGGGAACAGTGTTGGGAGAGATAATGAGCCCCACAGCTGTACCTCTGACATCCCCAGTCTGCAGTGGATAACGCCAGCATGCCGAACAGAGCGCCGTCTGAACTTTCCCCAAGAGAGAAACAACTTGAAATTAGGTCGCTTGTATACTTTTTGGTATATAATTACAGATTTTTTTTTTAAACATACTTTTTCCTTCCTTCAAACTTGATAAAGATCTGGAGTATGGAGTAGTGGTTAGGGCTCTGCACAGGGTCGTGGGTTCAATCCCAGGTGGGGGCACTGCTGTTGTACCCTTGATCAAGGTACTTTACGTAGATTACTCCAGTAAATGCAAAAAATGTTATGTCTTGTAACAATAGTAAGTCACCCTGGATAAGGGTGTCTGCTAAAAAAATTGAATAATAATAATAATGTAAAGCAGGATATTAAAATAAACAATAAAAACTAAAGATTTATCTAGACACTAGAAGCATTATGGTTTGTTTAGACTTAGCAATAAGGATTGCTGTTGAATGGTAAACAGAATGTGTGCTGTCTTACCTAAGATTAGCTAAACAAATGCAAATGCATTGCTGTTTTAATGGCACATTGCGTTTGAAGGCTTCAGGTCACAGTGCTTTTTGAACTGCTGTAAAACTAACTTGGCAGAGGTAACCATTGGAAACATCGGGCCACAAGGGTGTTGTATGCTAAGGAAATAAGTGAACAGTGGAGATTAGAAATTGTACTATTTCAGACAGCATTTTGGCATTGGCATTGGCATTTTGTTTGGAACAGTATAGGACCTCAGGACCAGTGTGTTTGGTCATATTCCTTGCCTTCCTTTGTGTCTGTGTCCAGTGAGTTTACTGAGCTGGACTGATTCTTGAACACTGGGAGAGCAGGAGAAATGTGCTGACTCACATCAACCCCTGCTTCTATTTCTATTCTTATATTTATTGTTGTTCACGTCTCAGTGCATCTTTGCTTTCGACAGTCTAAAATTAGGAGTTTGGAATGTGCCAACAAATGTATTGAATCTCGGAAGCAACAACAAACATCCATTGCTACTTTTGTGGGAAAAAATAAAAAGGTTTGATCTCCAAATGTAATTGAACCAAAACCACATGCCATCCATGAAAGTTTAGATGTGCTTGCACTGAAATTCCAGTTTAAAATGAATGGTTCACTCCTCCTTTCTGTTGAGGAGGTACGCATTGCAGAAGTTCTCTTCACTGCTGCTGTACAGAGGAGATGTATGGCAAGCCAAAGTAAATGATTTAGAAATCTCTCAAAGCATAAAGATATCTTTAAATGATTTCGAGATATCTGCAAACCATTGAGATGCATCTAAATAAGGTGCTGTTTAAAGATATCATTAAATGATTTGAAGATCTTGAAATCATTTAGATATCTGCAAATTACTTCCTGTTCATTGAGATATCTGCAGATCATTTTAAGATATCTTCAAATGACTTCCTGTATTTTGGGATTATCACTTCCTGATTCCTCATTCAGTTACATAGAAAAGTTAACCGGAAGTGATTTGAAGATATGTCGTTGATACATAGATCTCTAAATTAACAGATAGTCATTTGTAGATATCTCTAAATGATTTCAAGATCTCTAAATCATTTAAAGATATCAGCAAATTATTTAGATGTACTTTTAAATGATTTACAGATGTCTCTTATTGATTTAGAGATCTCAGAATATATGAGCATATATTTTAATGAATTGTGTGTGGCTTTCTCTCATCAGCTCTTGTAGGGTTGGGAGAGGGCGGGGGAATGAGCACCTGCACAGAAACCCACAGGTTTTAAAAGATCAAAAACAAAAAAAAACATTCTCATGTCTTGTTAGATGTGTTGCTCAAATATGAATGTCTTGGTATTTTGTTTGCTGGTGCTGCTGAAAGTCTGAAATATTAGATTGAATCTAGTAATACATCACAGTGCAAATTTGTGTTAAGCTGCTGCTTAAATTGGAAGTGAGTTTTTCTGGGTTTTCCCCACTTATGAGGTCATTAAAATAAAAAAAACATGTACTCCATTGGCAATGCTGAATGTATGAGCAACTTTATCGGTGTTAAGCCCTGCTGAGGTGTGGTACCTTATTCTTGTTGAAGGCATCAAATATATGCAGCACAACACAGGCAAACATACTATCCAAATGGATTTTGGCAATAAACAAATCAAACCTTCAGGCGTTCATTTGCTTTTCCTGCTTCAAGGTAAGCTTAGTCTGGAAGCGATTTTTTAAAATGACAAACAACAAATAAACAAGTGATACTGGACTAAGACCCTAGGACACCAAACTTGCTGAGCTTTGACCATACGTTTTGAAAGATCTGGCATAATAAGTCAAATTCAGCATTAGAGATGAAGAACAAGGCAGATAAACAGTGTTATGCAATTTGATAGCTGATGCTGACACCGCATCACTGGCTTTTTATTAATGATTTGGCTTCTTTCCTGTAATCCAATCTTAGAACTTCAACAGTTAAAATGAACCCCTCTGCTTGCACTAATCGTACAGAGTGTTAGATGCCACCAAACATCTTCTGTGACTCAGTGGTGTTGGATGAAAGCCAGCTGTCAATGTCACCTGTTTTTCTGTTTTTGCTGTTTACATTACATTCACTATTACGCACATTTTAACTTTGTGGAGATGACAAAAAAGTTATTTGCCAATCACTACTTATAATGCTGACTGAAAGAGCACACATTTAATCAGGCCTTATTCACATTTGTTGTAAAGTTGTTCTCTGGTCAATGTTGGATCTGATCTGGACTGGCTTCTGGTAGAGTGTCTTCAGAACTCGTTTGCAGGACAGTCTAGAAGTGTGCGGGAGCTGAAGCGCGTTGCACATGTGCACGAATGAGCAATGAAATAAGATTCTGTAGAGCTCAACCACAGTCTCCATACATTTAGACTCACCCAGTTTACGTTTCATTTAACGGTGTTCAGCTGCATTCTTAAAATGCAAATTGAAGTGAAATGGGCCATGCACAGCTCAAGCCTATTTGGCAGAAAATACAGAGGCTTTTATCAAATGGAGAGATTGCAACGTAAAATGCTGTGCAGGCCTGGTGAGTGCAGTGAGTCCCAGATGTAAACGGGAATCCCACAAGTGTGCTGGGACCTGCCTGATGGGGGTCGAGCCCTCTGCAGCTACGTACTGAGCCTTGGAGCTCCTGACTGGGGATTGCTGCATGTTGTACAAAAATACATCCGCTCTGAATAATTTAACATGCATCTTAAAGTCCATTAGCAGAATCCGTAATGGAGAAGATGCTTCAGTGATGAAGCCCTAACTTTTGTGGAGGCCAGCTATTCTTTTTTGGTGCTAGATTTGAGGGAATTTGGTCACTGTTTTTCTTTTTATGTTACACATTTATTTAATTGAATCCTGGATTCCCCCATTTACTCTCTAGTTTCAACGTTTCCTCTTATTTACAAAAATATACCTTATGGTTTGTGGAAAAAATAAAACAAAAATGCAAGTCAGTAAATTACTGGGGACATTATTTATTGATTTTGTTTGTTGCATTCATTTATTGAGTGCCACCTGTGCCTGGTCTGCTGCACAGAAATGTAGAGTACTCAATGTTTCCCATTCTACAAGCATCTACTGTAAGGCTGTAGAGTGGCTTTAAAATATTTAGTATGCAGATGGCAGGTCGGCAGCTGGCACTGGGTGCTGTTATGACTGCATGCTGGAATCAGTGCAGCAGGAGAAGTCGTCTTCACGGTGGTCTGCATGCCTTTGGAGTCACAGTGGAGATTAAAATGTTTGTTTTCTCTGCTGCAGTTAGCAGGGCGGTATCTGAAATCTGCACTGATGGTGTGGGGAACACCATGGTGAGGGATCCCCCCTTCAATAAACACTTAACAAACATCTGCATGAAGCTCATAATCATGCTGAATGTGTGCAAGAATTAGATAATTGAATGTTAGGCTGGGAAAATAGACTATAATTATGTCTTCTATTCATTATTTAAAACCTGGAGTTCTTCACCTGTATCTCTGCATGTACAGACCATGACTAGTGTTTTATACTAACCTAGTGTACACTACACTAGTGTCTATACATTACCACATTTTGCCTTTTTAGCTTTAACAACGGTAAATGTTACGAAAGTTTATAGGATTAATTGGATCTCGGATTATTTCAGCTTTTAAATTTTTTCGGCCTCTTTCATGTTCGTTTCATATTTTGTTCTTTTCACGGTTTATTGCGCATCCAATTTATTTACTAGTTCCCCAAAATCAGTTTTAGTTGTCATTTCAACATTTCAGATTGAAAAATCTTTGGCAGAAAATACACCTGACCACATTGTGTAGAGCACATCTATTGAATGTAGTTGAATGCATTTCAAAGTCTTTTGGAATGGTAAGTTGAGTTTTTAAATGTTTTTTCATTTGATGGTCCATTTACAGTAACAGGAGGTTGATCAGTGATTGTCAGGTGGTGAAATGTCCTGGGGAGAACTGTTTATTAGTGTAATTTTCTATAGAAACCTTGCAATTGTGCTTTATTTTTATTCAAGAAAGAATAAGTTGTAGAGCACCATTGCAGCATGTTTCCGGTGCTTCAGTCCGTCTTGAGGAGAATACATCTAAAGATGATTCAACCTTAATCCTATGCTTTGTCCCCTCTTTTTCCTCTTGTCGATACCAGTGATGTCTTGGCACTGCCTATATTCAAGCAGGAGGATGCAAACCTCCCCCCAGATGACGAGTCCAAAAACCCTCCATTCCAGTATGTGTTGTGTGCCTCCACCTCGCCGGCAATCAAGTTGCACGATGAAACGCTCACCTATCTTAACCAAGGTGAGCGCCTTTCCTTCCCACAGCACACGACTTCATCTCATTCTAGATCAAGGTTGTGGTTATAAAGGAAACTATGGCAAACGAAAACATTTCAAGTTAATTTTATGTAAACAAATAAATAATGGCTTCATTAAATACCTGTCACCTTGCTTGTGACCGGTCTTCATCAAATGGTATCACAGCAGTTTGACCTCAAGGTATTTTTCGGGTGGCAGCTTATATGTAGACCATTAGTAAAATTCACCAAAGCATAGAACTAAGCTTGCTTTATAAACTTTAGTTTTATTGTCTTCCTGAACTTGAGAGAAGCCAGTATTAATAGTGACTGTTTCTAAAAGGTTGTCATTTCTTAAGTAGTGTTGTGTGACTGTTTGACGGGTGCACGTGTCTCTGGTGTTTTAGGAGCCTTGAGTTTCACTTCCATTTAGTTTATTACCAGAGCTGTGAGAAATTTAAGGCTCAAGTGGAACCACCCAGCCTGCACTTCAGCAAAAATGCATTCAATTGCTGATCAAGCTCCCCTGCCCCCACACACATGATTAGTGTTTTCATTTAAAAATTAAAAAGTATTAACTCTGACTACCTGTACAATATCCCCAGATGGATGAAGGAGTATAGGAGTATATACTTTCTGTAAATGCTGAGTACAAAGAAGCTTAACTGCAAGAGTTCTCGTATCTTCTCACATTTTAGAGTATTCTATGAGGGGGTATTTACATCTGCTTGAGCATCACGATTCACTGACTTTGTCTCGGACTGTTCTAGTCAGGTGCTTCACTTTCCAGAGAGACTGCGGCCTAGTTATCAAAAAAGCAGGTTTTAAATCATAACCGTTATGTATTAATATGATGTTAAAAAAAATAGCTTCAGAATACTTATCCTCCCCCCACAAAGGTCAGTCTTACGAAATCCGAATGCTGGACAACAGGAAGATGGGAGAGTTGCCAGAGCTGAACAATAAAACTGTAAAGGTAGGTGTTTTTCCATTTGCCCTACTTAGTTTCCCAAACTTAAAGTGAGCGACATGGAGCAGAACAACCTGCCCACTAATGACCCGGCCTGATTAGTCCTTGGTGGGGGTCTGCCCTTCTGCAAACCAAGGGAGGTAAAACCTGCCTGAAGCTGTTTTTCCAGAGCAGTTAAAAGTTTAGGTTTTCTTTTAAAGGTTTTCAACCCTGCCCTGGAGCCTTCTATAGTTAATACTCATTTTTGTAACCTCTTAACCTTGGGTCTGGTTTAATGAAGAACTGCTTGCAAGAACCCCCCCACCCCTTTCAAACCCCTGCTCACCTGTTTGACATCCTGCTTTGTAATGGTAAAAGGCTGCAATGGATTCATCTTAATGACTTAATGACAGCACCTTTCAAATAATTGTATCCAACAGCTTAATTTGACGTGTTGGTTTGGCTCCCTGCTCCCTTAACTACACACACACACACACACACAAGCTCTTTATCAATGGAAGCAGGGAGCAGCATTGCGAGTGTGTGATCAGTGTTGTGAGCTGGCTGTCCTCTTCTGTTGTGCAGAGCATAGTGCGAGTGGTGTTTCATGACCGCAGACTGCAGTACATGGAGCATCAGCAGCTGGAGGGCTGGCGGTGGAATCGCCCTGGCGACAGACTCCTCGACATTGGTATGCACTAACGATGCCGCTCTCCCCAGAGCCGTCCTTTCACCCTAATTCACCAAGCTTGTGTTTGTGTTTCATTATTCATTCTTCCTTTCCCTTATACTCAAGAGACTTTAAACAGGCTTCCTATTGTAACTTCAGCTGAAGCAGAACTCTGTTCAAACCCATGTATTTGTTTGTTCGTTTGTTTATAGATCTATTCTAAATGAGAGAGTAAAGAGATACACAATTGCAGGGCACAGCTTGGTTTCTGGCGATTGGCCCTGCTGGTTTTATTCCAGTTGGTGAATTATGGCATCACGGCAGTTTCTTTGCTCGTTTTGAAGCTATTTTGAGTGTGGTGGTTTCACAGTCCTGATCGCTAGACCATTTATGCTGCTATTAACAAAGGCTATTTTTTTTTTCAGTTTTGTTTTCTTAAAGTGCTTTTTAATTTTTCTTCTCAACAGATATCCCAATGTCTGTTGGCATAATTGACCCCCGGACAAACCCCTCCCAGCTGAACGCCGCGGAGTTCCTGTGGGACCTCACGAAGCGTGCTTCAGTCTTTGTTCAGGTGTGTTTAGTTAGTTTTTGGAACCGGTATAACATGCACTTCAGCCTAGTGTAATGTGCACAGTGTAAATAGGATCGGGTGCGTCTGATGTGAACTGCCGTCACTAAAGGATAAAATTCTCTGGAGAAGAGAGCGGTGCTGTGAGGTCAGGGTGTGGGAGTGGTTTTGCTTTCACCTTACCTTTAATTAGGCAGGACTGGCCACTGTGCCAGTGAGAGGAGAGGAATGGAATATTGAATTAAGCTAGTGAAATTACACATCGTTCTCCGATTTGTGGTTGTAATGTTTTGACCCTGACACATGTATGCTTTACAGTGTTGGCATCATGTCAAGATAGAAGAGTTGCACCTCAGTGAATGTTTGCCTTAGAAATTTCCCCAGGTCTCGTACTCTGAACTGCAGCACCACCTATGGATGCATTGAGGCTACTACATGAGAGCACATTTGTTATTGGTCTATTGATATTGCTGTGTATTTCTTCTTCGAGTAGCTCCACAGTCCCCGTTTTCTAAAGATTATCCTAATGGACGTCCTTAATAGCTGCATTTACATTATAATATAAAGAAGATAAGCTACTCAGGATCTCCGTTCCTATCAGTACTGAAGTGTATTCTTCATGGGGTGTGTTTTATTTCCTTGTTGTTTTTCAGGTGCATTGTATCAGCACTGAGTTTACCCCCCGGAAACATGGTGGGGAGAAGGGTGTGCCGTTTCGGATTCAGATTGACACTTTCAAACCGAATGAGAACGGAGAATACACTGATCACCTGCATTCAGCCAGCTGCCAAATCAAGGTCTTCAAGGTAACGGGACTCCCTCCAGTATTGCACTGAGAACGAGTCGGAAATGTACCTGGCGTGTGCCAGTTTTGTTCTGTACGGTATCTGGGTCATGTCGTCTCCTGTGAATGTCTTTGATTTCTGAGACACCCCAGCCCTCTCTGGTGTCCCCCCCCCTCCTATCATCAGAAGTAATCTGAATGCAGGCCCTTTGCACATGTCAGCCCCCCAGGCTGCTGTCTGTCTGAGATCAGTCTCAGCTGCTGAAGAAGCGCCAGCTACAGGTGTTTCCCCTTCATGTCACACTTTGCAGAAATCAAGTAGACATTGAAACTAATTGCACTAGGCTTATGGAGAAGTCCTCAAGATGAAACGGTTGATCAGTTGAGGCCAGGTGAGGTGGTGTATAACGCAGTAGGTTGCAGAACTCTTCTATGTGGTTTTCTAAGCAGAGCATGCTGATTAATCACACCAAGTCCTGTCATAAGTTGTACTTGTAAGCCAAGGTTTAGGTTGGCACAAATTGAGGTGCTCACATCCTAAATTACTGACCCCCTAGCTGTCTTTGGTAGGGGTAGATGGGACATACCCTAATAGTGTGTGGCAGAGGGTATCAGTTGGGGTGGCAGCAGCAAGAGAGAGACAAGGAAGTGTCTTGACCACAGCGTGACTCTCCCATTCCTCAATCTAACTGTAACTAGCCAAAGGGAGCGGACAGGAAGCAGAAGACTGACCGAGAAAAGATGGAGAAGAGGACTGCGCAGGAGAAGGAAAAGTACCAGCCTTCCTTTGAAACCACCATCCTGTCCGAGGTAATGAACAGCGAGAGCGAGGCCAGTCTCTGTGCAGATCAGTGCTAGGCCTTAGGACTGAAGCAACACAACGACCAAAAGTACACGCATTGTTGGCCAATATTTGATCACCACAAAACTTCATGCTACACACATTCCTCCATGTTCAGAGGATGACTGTTTTAAAACTGCAGGGTGCATATAGGAGTTGAGGCTTGCAAGTCCAAGTCTTGGTGTCTCTCTCTCACACACACACACACACACACACACACACACACACACACTTGTGCCACATTAGCCTAGACTGTGTTCACATTAATTTACAACTGCAGGTTTTATTAACCTAAAGCCCCCCCAAAGCTAGAGATTGACTCGGAGAGCAGCCAGTAGCTCAATCCCCATTGATTTGTGGTTTAGAGTAAGGTGGTCCCAGCATTGTAAATCTGGGTGGAGCTGCCAAAAGTGATTTTTAACAAGCAAAATGCTCAATGAGTGTTATTATGAGTGTTTTTATTGCTTTTCAATTTACATGCAATAGGCCAGAACCTCTCATACAATTAGACAATAGAGCTACAGTTTTACTATAAACGCAAGGTAGATTTAAAACAAATGGACATCAAAAACATAAACAAATTACATTGACCTTTAAAATCAAGTATTGGGACAATAATTTTTCATAAATTAATTAATTGAATTTATTTCAGTCCTTAACCAGCTTGGCCTCAATAGGTTAATACTCAAAGTAGATGGTTCATTTACTCCCAGTAGCATCGAGATGATGGTTTATATGAAGGGGAACAATAATTAAAGCCGTTTTGGGTAATGCTGTTGAAGTTTAGTACTGGTGCTGCATAACATGTGCTCACTGTGTAATGAAAGCATTGATCCTAGTCTCTGGTGTCTGTCTAGATGAGGCTTGAGCCTTTAATAGAAGAAGCAGTTGAACATGAGCAGAAAAAGTCCAGCAAGCGGACTTTGCCCGCTGACTGTGGTGATTCTCTGGCCAAGCGAGGCAGTGTAAGGACTTCTGCTTAACTTTTAATTGTGAGATTCACACCTGGTGCAGAGTTCAAAGTGTTAGATATAGGGCTTTCTGCCACCCCATTGTCGGCCAGCTTGGCTTGATCCCAGCTGCCTCATTTGGAAACCGTCGCCTGGCACGCTCATGCACTACTCACTCACTTGGTGTGTGAACCCATTCCTAAATCTAACACTCTCAATGACGCTGGGAATACTAGAGAGGAACCACACTTTTGTTTGCCTTTTCGTGTAGTTTGTTTTTTGTCTGCATTGAAAGAGCAAGGATGTTAAGGCCTGTTTTTTTTTCTTTTTCTCTTTACTAAGTAAAGTTATAACCTGTAGAAGCATACATTTAAGATTATTTATTTTCTCAAGTCAGAAATAACTGGCTCATACAAAGTATTCAAATAAGTGTTCAAATACTTGATGGGCCACTGTATCTGAACTGTGCTGCTTTCATGCCATTGCTGGAAATGTTTAAAAGCACTGCTTGTGGATACTTGTACAAACCTACTAAACCAGGCAGTTCCTCTGGCATCATTTATTTTTCCTTTTTTTTATTTTTTATTTAAATTATTTCTGGACCCTCCTGAGGGGTAGGGAGACATTAAGTGGGAGAATCCACACATTTTGCTCTACTGTAAATGTAATGCAAAATCGTTGACACTTCAAAATGTCCAAACTTAATCTGAATCAAATTTAGAGGAACATATACCTTGTGTATGACCTGGTTCTTTTTCAAAGTATGTGATTTTTATACTTTGTTACCAGACTAGGAGAGGGTGAAGGGACTACAGTAACCTTTTAATTGGATGCCTGATGCACACTTACCAGCTGTTTTCTTTTCTCCTCAAGCCTTACAGTAATACAGTAGTCCTGTGGCCTTAATTCATATAACTCCTGTTCATTTGGTGGTGTTACCTCCTTCCGGTGTAGTGCTACTTGGACTTGCATCGTTCCCCCCCCATCAGCTCTGTTTTCTCTTGTGCAGAGTGGATGAGGCAGGGAGGAATGAGGAAGTTTCTAACCATGCCATTGTCAAGTAGCACTATGATGAATGAGTTAACAGACCAATGATAAGATGGCTATTGGCTTTGCAAGCATAACGTACACTAGTGATAGCTCAATATTATGTTTGTTATGCTAAAATAGTGACTTCTCAGGGCTGCCTGTAAACCCATGAGTCTGTGCCTTAGCTGCAGTGACGGTTTTGTATTTTGTTTTGATAAACATTTGATTTATTGTGTGCGTGGTTTGGCTCAGATGTGCAAAGGGGGAAGGGGAACTGATTGTCTGCTGTTTGTTCTCTGAACTGCAGTGCTCGCCTTGGCCGGATAATGCTTACGTGACTAACAGCCCGGCAGCTACCCCAGTGTTTACCTCGACGGCCACACACAACACCTACACTGTACCAGACAGGTAACGCCCTCACCTGCTCACCTGCCTCCATGGCTCCACGTATATTCAGGCCATTGAAAATGTTATAAATGTTGAATTCCCTTCATACTTCAAAATAAATAAATGGTAGATTCAAATTAGTTTATGGGATATTTAGACAATTTTATTCCCCTTTCTAACTGGAATTATTAACTCAGTGAGTCTTATGCAGTTTAACAGGCTGGGCTTCATTACAGCCTTCCAGATGCATGAGCTGTGGGGTGGGGGGTGCTGGCATACGGGCACACTGCCAGTTCTAAAATTATGCTGAAAAATCCCTGGATAGTAAGACTGTCTAACCAGTGGCTGAAACAAGACTCTTGACTAGAACAAATAAAAAAGATTCCCCCTACAGAAATGAAGCCAGTATACATTTTGGTAGATAATTACATGTTTATTGCTTTTATAATTTCCCCTGCACTGATGTATTGTTTCGATTTGTTTTTGTTGTTGGTTTTGTATGGCGTCCCCTCAAAGAAGCACGATTTTATTAATTTATTGCAGCTTAAGCTGTTTAAAAAAAATCTTACATTATTTTCTAATAGTGTATTCTGTTTCCCTCCTACCCATGGTGGGTGAATAATTCAATTTTGTCTCTGTTCTTAGTAATTCCTCATCACCAAATCATCAGGGAGATGTGATTGTCCACAGTGCTATGGAAGTAAGTGATCTCTCTGCTCAACATTGCTTTTCATGTGAGGACACACAGCGAGCGCACTGGGGACTTTCTGAATACTTCACTGTGGTTTCTGTCCTCTCTCTCAGCAACTCAGCCCCACCGCCTCGATTCAGGAGGCCCAGCAGTGGCTTCACAAGAACAGATTTGCGACATACACTCGACTCTTCTCAAACTTCTCAGGTACATGTCTGTTTCCAGGATGCCTGTAAGTGTGTATTCATAACTTACATGCTTTGAAATGTGTATTAGCAGATATTCATGCTTCATTCAGCTAGACTGTTTTTCTTCCCCCTCCCATTTTACTGTATTTTCTGAATGTCTATTAAAACTATGTCAGGCAAATTGTGTTTTCCTGCTGTGGTGTTATTGGTGGGTCAACTTTGTTCCCCTTTCATTTCAATATAGAAACTTTTCTCTCTCTATTATTCAAGGTTCTGATTTACTTAAATTAACACGAGAGGATCTTGTTCAAATTTGTGGTCCAGCTGATGGGATTCGCCTCTTCAATGCACTTAAATCCAGGTAATGTGGCCCCAGCATGGCTTACACTGCAGTTGACACAAAACCCGTATTCTGGATATACTAACACATGAAAATACAATTTAAAACTTTATGAATCCGTAAGCTCTTCCATGACGTGACAATAAGGGTCTTCCTCGTAGTATTCTGGATATATACTAACACATGCAAACTTATTCCAGTCATGCATTTTCAAGTTATTGTATTGCATAATATTTTATCATTAACATACATGTGTATGAATCTATCTTTAAAGGTTGTGGCAGGCCAATGCACAACTGTTTATCCATGTATGCTATCTCTTGGCAGATCGGTCAGGCCTCGTTTGACTATCTACGTGTGTCAGGAGGCTCCTCAGACAAAAAAGCTCTCCCCGGTGGACGACTGTCATGACAGTGAAAATGGGGAACACGGCAATAGTGCAATATACGGTAGGCTGCCCCAGTGACCACAAAGCTGCAGAACAAACACCTCGTGGCCTAAAGCCTGGCTCTTCCTAACAGGATATACTAGATCTGTCCGCAACTTCTCTTGGTTTTGATGGAAATTGGAAATGTAATATTTAGTGCTTTTATATAGTAAGAGTTACCAATGAAATAACTTGTAAGATGTTTGACCAGTACAGCTCGATTCATTCAAATAGATCAGACACAAGTTCTAAAGGTACAGACAACAAAGATATATACAATAGGAATAATACATTGTAGGATTAAAGGGATCTTACTTTTGGTGATGATTCTAATGTGACAATATCGTACTTAAGATATTCAATATTGTTACTCCAACCCTAACTTCCATTCACTCCATTGGCTGCTCATTGGCTAGTTGTCATAGGATTTATGATCTCATGTCCTCTTTGATGGTGAGGTGGGGCGATTGACAACTTCCAGAACGGATTTGTAGATTTCAGTTGTGTGACTGTCAATCTGGCACACTGCTGACTGAAGTCCCATCTCCTGAATCCCCCCCGAACTGTGGATTTTAGAGACAACGCGGCACATCTCTGATGCAGTGTATAGCCAGCAAGAACTGACCAGACTCTGAAGGGTCAGAGATCTGGAGAGGGAGAAGAGTTATAGAATCGCCACTTAATATCAATCCCAATTCATTAAACCAACACAATATGCTTGTTGATGCATGAGTGTAAAATATTGCTGTAAATGTGCTGTCCCTGTTTTGCAGTGTATCACGCCCTGTATCTGGAGGAGATGACTGCAACTGAGCTCACCAGAAAAATGGCCTCAGTCTTCAACATCTCCCTCAGTCAGATCAATCAGGTTTATAGACAGGGTCCGACTGGCATTCACATCATCCTCAGCGATCAGGTAACACCTCCCTTCTTACAGACCATACGAGTGCCTGTGCATCTTTTTTATTCTGAATTAAATGAGACGAGAGGCGGCCAGTGCTGTAGAACTGATGCTGAAACTTTCTCTTACAGATGGTTTTCAATTTCCCAGATGAAAGTTGCTTTTTAATCAGTACATTAAAAGGTATGTTTTTATTTTTCTCTAAGCCCTTGAGCAAGTTAACGTGTGTGTGTGTGTGTGTGGAGAGATTTACTGAAAAATAACATTATGCAACTCTTAAGTTTAAACTTTTTTTGTTTCTCTTGTTGCAGCTGAAAAGGGTGACGGTTACCATGTTATTTTAAAGTAAACGATGCCAGAAGGACGCTTTGAAGTTTTAACCCGCTGGAGGAAGATTTGTTTTTTTGTTTCTGAAAGTGTACCATTTAATATCGTCGACAAAGGAAGCACTGAGCAAATCCATGTAAATGTTAGAATCTGACTTCAGTGTATAAATTGTTTCATATTGAAAACGCTATTACTTGGGAGGGTGGGGGCGTGTCTGGGGGGCGGGGGAGCGAAGCTTGCAGCCTCCTGCTCCTGCAGCTCCCACTTCCTGCTGCAGCCCCTTCATTCCGGCTTGGGAGACGCTCCGCATGAAGTGGACGACGACTCGCAGCCTTAGCTTTGAATTAAGCAATTAAAAACAAAAACATACAAAAGGCCAGTATACGATGTGTTCTCTACGTAACTTCAGTATCACAGGCAGTGTAGTACTGTTAGCACTGTACTGGGGTTGAGAGAATGGACGTGAACCAATGGCTTCCTGACCATGTGAACAGCAGCGAGCAGGTTTCTGTAGAAATCGGATGTTTCTTGCAGGTTGCATCCTGTTTGCAAAGAACCCCTACCCCTTCAGTAGTCATTAATCCAATGTCCAGGAGCGATTGCTGTTAATATCCCTTGTTTTGGGATATTTTCCTGCTCATACTAGACATAATTTGCGGATATTAACTCAATATTGAGTTTTTAACGCAGCGTTTTAAAGTGAAATTAAACCCTAGCTGAAGATGGTGGCTTTAAATCTGCCCTGTGACCTTAAAACCTGCTGTTAGGGTGGCAGTCTTCACACAGGCTTGGCTTTGGGTGTGGAGACCACTTTGTTTCCCTTGATGAAATTGGGCCTGCAAGGGACTCTGAGACGAGCCCAGACACCCATGGGCAGCGCGTTGCCCGCTGCAGGCACGCCAGGCATCCCGAGACACCGCTGTGGGCTCCAGCTGCCTGGAAGTGCAGCTCATGGCAAATGAGTACTTCCTGTGTATTGAATAGAAGCATTTCAAAGCACATCGAGGTGATGAATATATGTAGTTAATTATTCTCTTTTCTCTTGTTGCTAATGTTGACCTGGAACTTAATACAGATGCTACAGATGTGCCTCTGATCTTGCTACTGTGCCATTTGAACCTGTCAGTTGCCACGACTGCATGCATTTAGCACATGAGTTATAGATAATGACAGTACTGTGGAAATACTCCTTGCCGGGCAACAGATTTACTTTAATGCTACTACTGCCCTAGTGCATCTCCAGTGAGCGTCTCTGCAGGGAGCTCTCACTGTAGTTTAGTTACAAACACGCTGTTTGTCCTTTGTCTTTCTGAAATCTCTTGATAAGACTGACAGGATATTAGTTCCTCCCCTCCATGTGGCATGACTTATGTTCAGTATGCTGGTGTTCATCTAGAGATTTTGTTAACCTAAAAAAAAAAATTAAATTGGCTGAATAATGCTGTTATGTGGACCAAAATGCTAATTTTTTTTTTTTTTTTTTAATGTAACCTCTCTGCGTGTCATGAGGGTTTCCTCGTTCATTAATCAGTTCTTGCTCTTTGTGCCGGAAGCCTGTGCTTAAAGGAGTGTAACTTGTGATTCCCTAAAGATTGACAAGCACGCAATGAAACAACAATTGGATCATAAACCACCCCTGGTATTTACCCGTTTTAGCAATTTAACATCAGTCTGAACCCAGTGTGGACGCAGCGGTCTGATGCGTGATTGGGAAGAGCATCTTGGGCTCATGAATTGTGTATTTTTAATAAGACAGTATTGATTCAGGCTGAATTTGATTCTTGTTCAGATTTGTTTTGTTGTTTTCCTTCATTTTAGCTTGCATGTGATTTTTAAATGTCTTAATTGGAGGTTAATTGGAAGTTGAATCCAAGAAACGAATTTCAGTTGTCTTTCTATTTTCATTGCAATCATGCTGTGATGCTTTTTGCTGGTCATAGGGATTGGATTTTTATTTTATTTTTTGTCCAGTCACAAGTAGCTTTTTACGTGTAGAAGGGCTGTCCAACATGCGTTTCATTTGCCTTTGCCATTGATTTTTAGGGTGGGGAGGGAAGGGTATAAGTGTTTCTATAATTAACATACGTAGACCAACTATTTCTGCACTGATAAAAGATACAAAATTAAACCGGTGAGGGTTGTAGAAGAATCGATAATGGGTTATTAGTTGGCACTATACACATTAATTTAAATGACAAATTCAAAGACAATCACCACCACCTATTATTTCCTGCTAATGCCAGAGAGTGAAAGTGGAAGAATAGAAGTGCTGGAAGTTTCTACCAGAGACCATACACTGCTGTGTGTTCTTCCCCTGTGGAAAACCTTGATTTGTTTCTTGGCGTTTTCAACTTTCTGGCTTCTCTAGGCATCGTACAGCAGTGGTGTCTAAATGGAGATGAAAGAGTTGATGCTTCTTTGTGTGGCGGTACATTTATGGGATGTACTGGAAATAAATCCAAATAATTTCATAAGCTCCGTTTGTCCTGTGTTTCTTCAGAGCTGCAAGTGGTTTTAATGCGAAGTGTCACAGGTAGACGTCAGAGTCGATCAGATGCTTAAAATGCCAGGGCGACAGCGGATTAAATCTCTATCCGTGGATCTTGGAGTCAATTTGTCTTTTCTCCTGCCTTCTAGAGACCAATATAGCACCCAAAGTTACTTACTGTACTGTAAGGGTGAGTAAAATGAGTTTGGTAAGTATCCATTGTATTGTGTGTCTCCCCCCCCCAAAAAAAAATCATTAAGTGAACTGACCACCTGCAATTCAACAAAGGGACATCACTCTTACCTGACTACTTCGGTGTGATGTATTGATATGTAGTGTCAGCGGTTGGGGTTGCAATGCAAAATGCAAGAGTGCGGGGATTACTCTGGAAAGCGGGGACACGATGCCAACCAGAGCCGCAGTGACACTAGGATGTCTGCCACTGGTGTAGTTCAGCAGGTATTAGGACATTTGTAAGTCGTTTTAATCTACATCCTAGAAAAAATACTATGCAAAGGAGTCCAGGGATGTAATCATACATGTAGAAACTTTTTACATTTTAATGTTCCGGTCATTTTTAAATGTGGGTGCAAAAAAACAAAGAAATGCTGTTTTTGTACACAAGGCACCATACAACTCACCCGTCAAAGAGATCAAATACAACATGTGATATTGTTTATTTGATTAACTTCTATTGTACTAACAGCCAGAACAATTTGACTATCGGTTACCCTTTTTATTTTATTTATTTATATATATATAAATTATGTTAATTCGGTTGTCTTTGAGAGACCATTAGTATTGATGACCAGGAGCAAAATGCACTGTTAATACTCGGTAAGCATCAGTATCATTGGTGTACATTTGTGGATTTCATTCAGTACAAATCTTGGGACAGGAACTCTTCGGGGGGGAAAGCAAAAATCAAAAATACAGTGCTTCACTTACAAACCAAAACTTCAGGTTCAAGCAGACATTGACCTCAAATGTCCCATGATTGTGCCTGGGACAGCCTGGTCCACCCGTCATTAAGACTTGAAATTCTGCCACCACTGTTAGAAATGGGCCCGTCAGCCTGCCTCACTGACCCACAGCGGTTACACTGTGACCTGACCGGGGGGCGTAAACCAGATCATCTGAGGGTTTACGATTGTGATGCGGGAGAGGAAATCGTGCCAAATTGTAGGAACATTATTTCTGGCTTTTGCAACATGATTAATACATGGTAAAATCATTTTACATTCATAGGTGACTTAAATTCCTACTTTGGTGAATGAGGACTTCTCAAACAAGGGCAAATTAAAGGTAATCAATTTTATCTACTCCTGAATTTGAACTCTTGGCATCATAATGCATAGTTCCTGGACTCCCAAAAGACATCCTAACTAAACATCTAAAGCAGGGTTTCTCTTACTTTTGTTTGGCCCACGGACCACCCAACACCCCACCCACAACGCATCCCTTTACATTTAAATACCAGTAATACATGTTCAGGTAATGTGAATAATTCTGTATGGATTGTAGGGGCATATTTAGATCTTATCCCACCATTCCACACAACCCTAGAACAGCCACAGCCCCTCATTTCCTCTCCTCCAGAGATTGATGCTGTGCTGCAATGGCCCGTGTCTAACTATTACTACACATTTTTAATGTAACCACTTATTTATAGGAGTAGGATTGGCTGAAACTTAAAATGACCACCAGCAACGTGGGGGAAAACAAACTGTAGCCCATTGCTAATCCAGTGTGCAGAATTCCAACAGCAAAGAGCCAGAGGATACAAAACTAGTCCTTGGACAGAGCAAGTGCAATCACAAATACACATTTTATAATTACTTTGCAATTTAAGTAAGGCATATTTCAAAGGATTATGGTTTCAGTTGTCATGAGCTGCACAAAGCTTTAAAAATGATTTTGTTTTTCTTCAGCATAGCAGCAACACATATAAATTAAACACTCGAGGTGGCCAGGTAAGAACCCAGGCTTGCCCATCATCTGTTTCAGCTCATTGTCTGCGCTCAACAACACTTTAAAATATATACTTGAGGAAAATATAAAGAAAAAAAAAACAATAAATCCTCACATATCTTTGGAAGAACAATGAACTGACAACACAGAGGGTAAAACCCTAATTACTCTACTGTAAGCAATAATTTAGGAAAACTAAAGTTGTTTCTACCTCCAGAAACGACCTGCACACACACAAAATAATTTAGCCGCAGCTCCTCACTGTAGGTGCAGGAGAGTGGTTTGGTGCCGGAGCACAGTGAGGTTTCTCAGACAGCCTCCTACTTTACATCCGCCTCTGCGTTTCTCAGGATTTCCGTAAATACCAACACGGGAGAGGAACCTGTCCGAGGCTTGCACAAATGTTACTTTACGGCCCAGAAACAATTGTTCTGCGTGTTGGTGAGGTTACTGCCGGTCCGGTCTCTCTTTTGGACCGATCCGTAACATGACGCATTGTAGCGCTGCTGCATTTGAGTGAATATAAAAAAAATATATAAAAATATTCATATATGCTACTGCTCTGAGTAGATTCCGAAGTATGCTTTTAATTCTTAAAATATCTTAACAGTTGCAGGCAAATTTACTTCTTTTTTTGTGTCACGAAACAAGTTAATCGGATAAGAGTTTGAAAGCGACATCAGTCACTGCGTTGGAATGTCCAGCCTTTTCCAAAGGGGAGGTTTCATTCAAAGTTAACATGCTGTAATTTTTTTTTTTTTTTTTTTACCCCCAGAAAAGCAAAGCTTGGACAATAACAATTAGCACTGACAAAACTGAATGCATAAAGAAATATCACTGAACTCCAATTTGAATACAAAGACAATTTGCCATTTTGTCACTTTTTGTTTTTTTGCCAATGCAAAAGTCGTCGTTTTGTTTTCTTGTTAAGCAGAAGGTTCATATTTCCTCATTCACTGGCTGCTGCGACCCCCCCTGCCTTCCTCAGCACACGGGGTGGGGTGGGTGGGGACGTGAGCTCGAGAGAAAGGCGTCCAGCCGGCATCGTCATTCCTCCGCAAGGTCTCTCTCCTCTTCCTCATCCTCCTCCCCCATGCTGCCCCCTCCTCCCAGCTCTCTCCCCGCAGGCAGGAGGGCTCGAGATCATCGCCAGCGCTGGAGTCATCATTCACACTAACAGTACGGCACACAGAGCTGCCCCCTCAGCCTGCCGCTGTCAAAGAATTATGCAGCACCTGCAGAGCCGCTGGCCCCCGCCGTGCACTGAGGGCGGGGGTGTGACGGGGGCGAAGTAGGCGTGCACTTTGATCTCTGGCAAGTGTGCCTGCAGAACACAAAACAACAACGGGCGTTGGCACAGGTGAGGGCACGACCCGGCACGGCAGGCTCAAATGCAGGTTCCCTTTTAATTTCGTTCTCTCTGCCTTTGCTTTGCATGCACCGTCTTTCCAAGCTCCTCTCTGGTTTACTCAGACCTGACACCACTGCGCACACAGGAACACAACTCGACAACGGCACTGGAGGAATGGGGTCCCGCAAATCACAATGTATCCATTTTAAATGAAGCACTAAATGGCTGGCTTTCTTGCTTTCTATTTGTTTCCTGATTCATGGCACAAACAAAACAGATTTTCTGACAATCGAGTTATAAACGTACGCCAAGGGAAACGTTTTTACCACCCATATGGGCACTGTGCCCAGGCGTGGGGCTGCAGCAGGCTCAGACGCACACCCCACTCACCCGGATCCGCTTGATGCCAGCCCGCGTGACCTGCTGGCAGTCGTACAGCTCGATGCGCTCCAGGTTGTGGCAGCTCTTGAGGTGCTCGAGCGTGACGTCGGTGATGAGGGGGCAGTTATCCAGCTCCACCACCTGCAGCCACTCGTGACCGCAGGTGCTGTTGCTGAGGTGCCGGATCCCGTCGTCCGTGATGAGCTCACAGTGGGACAGGCTCTGCAGCGCGGACACAAGAGACACGGGGGGTCGGCACACGCGGCAATGGGAGAGCCAGTGAAGTCCTAGCACAACAGACACGCTCTGCAGTCTTATTACAGAGAGGTGTGCCGTACTCAAACTGAATGAGTTTCAACGCAACTGGAGACTAAACAGTTTAAAGGGCACAGACAACACATTCCCCCCCAGTGGAGTTGTATATAAGAGTCCGCCAAAAACAAAACACTAAACACCTCCACTGAGAAGCGGCTCAACTCACCAGAGCTTGCAGCTGAGGACAATGAATGGAGAGCTGAACCAGTGTGTTATCTGTAACCTGCCAGAGAGGAGAGATTAGTCGATTATTCACAAAGCAGCAGAAACACCAGTGCGTACCGACTGAACTAACAGATGATCCCCTTTTAATCCTATAATAAAAACAATTAAAAGGAAACATCAAGTCTTACCAAAATACATTCTTCTAAATCCATCTTCTCCAGTTCGTGACAATTCTGAAAGACAGGAACCACCAAGACGGGTGAGACCGCTGTATGTGTTACACTACATTTATTTATTTGCCACAATTGTTTTCTGCACTATATAAATACTTGTCCTGCACTTGTCATTGTATTCGCGATTATTACTGTTTTGTAAACAATTAACTGAATTTTCTTTTTATTAAGTGCATTTGGAGAAAAATGTCAGCCAAATAAATACTTAAGACACGAAGTATTGTATTGTATCGTGCAGCGTTACTCACCCTAGCTAAAACGGTGAAGCCGGCGTCGGTCACATGGGAACACCTTGCAGCCTCCAGGATTCTGCAGAGAACAACACAACAGCATGGCTCCAAAAGTATCACTGGACATCAGCTAGTTTCTCAGCCACAATCTACCCAGAAACACGACCAACACAGTATGTGTGTGCATTCTGTAATTCTGTCACCAGAACTGGTAAACTGACAGGACTGTCAATAAACATATCAATGTATGCACAGATAAAGATACAGTAATATACATTGATTATGTACCCGTGTATAAAGAGAGAAAACCTCAATCTCTGCAGTCAATCCACACAGAAGCACATCGTAGTTGCCTGTAGCTTCCCACTACTATAGAGATAGTGTCTAGCTGGAAAAGTCAGTTTAAATTCTAAACACTAGCCAAAGCCAAAATGACCATTTACATGTAACACAAATACTGGTGTGGTGGTTACTTGCTGTAAGAGGACTGCTGAGGGACAGGACAGATCTGAGGAGAACGCTGTTTCAATGCAGCAAAATGCAAAAAGACATGCGACAGATGTGTCTCCATGTGGATAGCCAGCCAGGGATGGGAATTCAGGATATCAACACCCTTATTAGGATAAAACTGCTCCTCAGAAGCACAAATGAGAGAAAATGACCTCTCTGAAGTCTTCCTAGTGGTCTAGCGGCTTTTCAATTGTTTAAATTTAAAATGATAAAAGAAAAATGAGGGAGGAAAGAAACCAAGAAATAAAATATGAGGCAAGTCTCAGGTTCACACCATTTCAGCTTTGGGGAATTCTGTGGAAGTGACAGGGATGTTGGTGTAGCGCCCGTTCCTCGTGTATAAATCAGTCAGTGCCGACAAGCTCCACACACTCAAACCCTGCCGCTTCGCAGCTTTATGCCCTGAGATGACTGACAGCCAGGAACGAGAGAGCGGTCTGAACAAGAATCTCCTCTGCATTTACAAATAGCTCAAATAAGGCAGAGGCATCAGGAAACCTTGGCTTTCTTGAATTTGCCATAATTTCTTTGGGTTGCATGCTTTTAGATTTTAGACTTTTTGCAACCCAAACTATGACGTGCAAAAACTCTTTCAAGACAGAACCTCAAAGGTTCCTCAAACCACATTGGATATAAAAGCTTTACTCTATTCTGAAAAGAAAGCATTGCTTCAGCTCAAATTACCCTACCAGAGTGATAAACCTGCTGACTTCCTGGTGTGAGTTCAGGCATGAATTCTGGCCCTGCCCATCTATTCTCTTGCGTTCCCATTTCAGATGTAACAAGGCAAACGCACTCAACCGTTGCTTCAGCATGAGCACAGGTCCTCCCACTAACACCATTTCTGTTGCACACCCACAATTTCATCTGCAGCTTTGAGACTGTGAGACATTGGCAAGGTTTTTTACTCACTTCAGCTTGGGACAGTTGAGGCCCAGGGCTGTGAGGGAGGCGTCTGTGATGTTCGCACAGCCAGAGATGCACAGGATTTGAAGTTTATGGCATCCTCTACATAGACTGACTAAACCGTCGTCTGTTACCTGCTAAATAAATTGTGGAAGAACCTGACTTTATTAAATCACATTTTGATGGGATTATTCAAAACAAAACAAATAAAAAACCCACAGCAGAGAAAGCATTGAAGGTCTCCCAGCTGAAGGACCTAGGCCAGGGGTACTCAATTAGAAACCTAAAAGGTCCACTCACCAAATTTTCCTTGTGTCCAGGGTCCGGAATAGTGATAGTCAAAATCCAAAAACAGAACTCCAACAAAAAAGGTGGTAAATCCCACAAAACGTTCAAACTATGTACAAAAGGTGATGTGGTCTGGCCTTATTAGTGTAAAAAGTGACACCTTTTTTGTGCCACCAGCTCTTTAAACTTGGGCATAAAAGGTGTGAGGGCCAGGCGGAGGCACTGATGTAAGTGTTCATTATTGAGGGTGCTCCTGTATTTGTTTTTCACCATATTCCTGGTTGAAAAGGCAGACTCACAACAATATGTTGAGGGAAACATGGTGAGAATTTGAAGGGCCACCTTCTGCAAGGAAGGGGGACACCTGCTGCAGGGACCATCTTAGTCCAGAAGGTGGTAGGGTCACAGAGAGACTCCTGCAGTGCAAGGTTTTCCTGAAGCTCAATTAGCTCTGATTTTAGAGAAGCAGCACTAGCCCATGGGCAGATTTTCAGGGCTTCAGTTGAAAATTCTGCAATGTTTTTGACAAGGAATTGATTTTCCATGCATAGTAAGACTTGTTTTCCCAGAGGGAAATCTCCAAAGCGAGTTTGGAAATTTTTTATCAGCTTGGCCAGGAATTCAGCATGATTGTGATGATGATGTGTTCCTGCTGTTTGATTTAAAAGCTTTGGGAAGTGAAGCAGGTCCTGCTGTAATTCACACTTGAACAGCTCCAGTTTCTTCTGAAAGGCACAGATAGCTGATGTGAGGTTACACACTGTTATTTTTGCCCTGGAGCTTCATGTTCAGATCATTGAGATGGGAGGTAATCTCAGATAAAAATGCAACAATTTCCATTTTTTCTTCATTCTGCATAAATTCCACAAATTGTTTTGCTTTTGCACTCTTCTGATCCAACAGAAAGGTTTCCAACTCTTTCCGTAATGTCCAAAAGCACTCCAGTACCTTGCCTTTACTAAGCCACCGGACATTGTTGTGAAGGAGCAAATCATCAAATTCTGCATTCACCTCTGTTAGGAATGAGCGCAACAAGCGATGCTGCAGAGCAGATGATGCCCTCAAAAAGTTCACAAGTCTCATTACTGTTGTCATGACCTCTGCATACTTTTCTTCAAGACTGGCACACAAAACCATCTGATGAATTATGCAATGATATGCTATTAGGTCAGGGTGATGAGCTCTCAAGCGTGCCACTAATCCCCTCTCTCTTCCAGTCATACATGGAGCTCCATCAGTAGCAATGGAAATAACATGCTTCAGGTCTATCTCTCTGTCTCTCAACATCTATCAGTGCTTCATAAATATCATCCCCTCTTGTGTGTCCATGGAGGGCTGTGAGGCCTAACACATCTTCACAGAATTCTCCCTTCTCTTCATCAAAAAATCTGACAAACACCAGAAGTTGTGCGTTGTCTGTGGATTCATCCAAAGCCAATTAAATGCATTTAGCCTTTTTTATTGCAGACTTCATTTGGTCAAGCAAATCCTCAGCAAGGACTTCAGTTCGCTTTACAGCAGTGGAGTCAGACAAAGATATTTGGTTTATTTTTTGTATGATGTCATCTTTTTGAGTTCCCTCAAACAGGGCAATTGCTATTTCATTCATGCATTCCTTCACAATCTCCGAGTCAGAGAATGGTTTCTTGTGCTTTCCTAAGACCCATGCCACTCTTAATGAAGCTTCAGTTGCACGTTCTTGTTGGGTGGCTGATCTAACTATTACACTGCATGTTGCATGGTATGATGCTTGCAGTTGTTTGATTTTTCTGGCTCTTACCTCAGATTTAAGCGGGTAATTGTGGTCAAAGTGTCCGTGCTTCGAGTCATAATGACGTTTCACGTTACCACTCTTGACAATGGCAACCGTCTCGTTGCAAATTAAACACATTGGTTTTGTGCTCCCCACCGGCAGCACAAATGCATAACTGTCAGTCCACTCTGTCTTAAATTCCCAATTTTCAGAATCGACTTTTCTCTTTTTGTCAGGTTTTGAGCACGCCATGATTTTCGCTAGCAAGGAAGTACCACAGCTGGATTAGTGCCTGCGTTGCGAATGACACACACACACACACACACACACCGCGGCCAACGAGTGAGTGAGTGGTCATGGTGATTACAGTTATTACAGCTCCTGATTGGATCTTTGGATTGGACAGACACAGAAGATAGATAAACCAGTAGGAAAACAATATAGGCGTGAAATCACGCACCAATGAAAACTCGCTTGGATCATGACTAAATTATATAATGTTGATTTTGGCTTCGGTCCAAATTGTATTGCGTCTGGGTCCGGATCCGGACCGCGGTCCGCCTATTGAGTACCCCCGACCTAGGCCATCCATTCAAAGTTAGCCACTGGCCCCCAACTTGTTTGTCCATCTTTCTAATGGTTTAAACATTTAGTATAGTAATCTATTCACAAGCTAGAAAGAGCATTCTGGTGTTTTTTTTCCAAATTATCTCCAATTAACGGTTTACCAAAACATGCTTAACTGATCCAAATGAAATGTGTCAGTCTTGGTAGATTAATGTCTGACGTGTGACCCGTACGATCGGCCAGATGGGGGGAGTCCAGGACCAGGGCTGAGACTTCTGCTCTAAACACTCGACATCAACAACATAAAACATAACCAAACAGCGCTTACTGTGCACGACTGCATGTTGATCGTCAGCAGCTCGGGACAGTACTTTTGGAGGTGCTTCAGTGCGTCGTCGTCTAGCTAGATATAAACAACGACAACACGACACTCGGCTCAGTATGACGTTGCACAATGACTCTCAGTTTAGTGACAAACTTTGTTAGAAAAACAATAAATAACAGGAAGCAAAAGCTAAAAAAAGACCTGGTCTACCAGTCTGGTCGTGACAAAACAACAAGGACAGTGCAGGTACCATGTATAAGAAAACAAAAATTAGTTCCCAACTGAGTGCTGTTTGCTCGCTCATTTCCAGAAAAAAAAAAAAAGCATTTTAATGGCATCACACACATTCATGAATTAAAGTGAGTAAATCCCAAGTGAGAGTGGTGAGGCAATGGCAGAGTGCAGCCTGTAGGTGGCAGTGTTGTGTAGGATAAACATCTACACTACACCATCTCAGGGTGGATTAATGAGACCAGGAAGGGCATCTCTAAACCAGGCTTTAGATAATATACACATAGGTCTGGGTACTGATTTAATAATAATAATACTTCTAGTTAACCATGAGCTGTGTGAAGATCCGTGAATCCGCACCCACCTGTGTGCAGCCTCTGAGGAACAGGGCCTTGAGACTCCCGCATCCTCGCACCAGAGCCTCGATGCCGTCCTTAGTGATCTGATCACACCACGAAATGTTCAGGTTCTCTAGAGTCCTGCAGCCCTCACTGAGCAGGGCAACATGCAATGGAGAGGAAGCAGTAAAGAGCACACACACAAAATAAAAATAGACAATACAACAATGGTATAAAACTAACAGCACTTTTTTTTTTTTTTGGAAAGGTGATCATTTAAACTGAAAAGCAGCCGTGTTGCTGTATATAAAATCCCACAGAGCCACATTCTGACAGCGACTGATCACATAACCCTGGACACTTCACTGTTACCCATATGATTTGCAGCGATCGGATCGTTTTAAGCATCAACAGATTGATACAAGCAACTTTTCAAGTGGCCCAGAAACAGGGAAAATATGAAACACACAAATGCATGTATGTATTTATGCATTATGATTATTATTGAACTAACTCTTAAAAACATTACATTTAAGGGCATTAAAACATTTAATTGACGGTTTAAATCAATGTAGGAATAAAACAAAAACAATATACACCATTAACAAGCTTCTGCGACTCATTCAATAAGTCTCCCTGTGATAGACTGCCATCTATTGACTATGGCTGATGAAATCCAGCACGGATAATTGTATTTTCTCCTCACCCTGCCCTCCGTCCCACACTGGAATGCTTAATTCAGTATCGCCGGCAACCCCCCTGACAGCGGAGCGGGGTGCTGTTCAGTAAGCATCCAGTGATCTAATTATAAAGCCAGATCCTGCTCCCTCTACCGAAGCCACACTAATGATACTGTCAGGCTACCACTGGACACGGGACCTCAGGACGTCCCTGCGGAGCTCAGCCTGAGAAGTAAACCCTGCCTGTCCGGTGCAGTTCATCTGGAGAAATGCGGTGTCTTAGGCTACGCTGGAACAGCAGTAGAGCAGTGTAGTCAAGTACCGAACGGAGTATAAAACCACAAACAAATAACCTTCCCCCGGAACCACAGTGTTAACTTCAGCTACCCGGTTTACCATCATCACAGCCTACAGCAGGATAAAACTCGACTCCAGTTGCCAATAATAGACAGAAATATGCTGCACTAATAACACATTTTTAACCTTGGCCTTAAGTATTACTGTGAGGCAGCAATATTCAATGGTCTGTAAACTCTAACCACCACAGCTTGTTGATCGCTTGTTTGCCGTTTGAAATTTGAAAAGAAAAAGAGGAGTTCCTTACCTTAATGCCTTTAAAGAATTGTTTGTTATAGACACACAGGATGTCAAGTCCAAATGTTTCAGTTTAGAACAGAATTTGCTAAGGCTAATACATGTGCTGTAACAACAAACAAAAAAAAAAAAAAACTTGTTAAGACTGACTTTCTCTTGTTCATTCCTCAATTAAACCCCCAAACCAGTATAACCAGCATACCTACCTGTCAGTGATTTTTGTGCAACCATTAAGGTTAAGGTGTTCGATGTTTCTGCAGTTCTGTGCAAAAGTTCTGGGGGTGGGGGGGGGGGGGGGGAGGAGGAGGAGGAGAAGAAAAAACACATTATTAGTTTAAACATAACAGTGCCAGCATTAGAGAAGGCCATAGAACAATCTTGCAAATAACATTAAAGAAACAAACATCACCATCCTCAAGATATCTTAAGGGAAAAGATTAAAAGAGTCTTTAATTTATTAAATGTACACAGCTCAGTAAGGCTTGTATACACACCACAATGTAGAGACAGAGAGAGAGACAGAGAGAGAGAGCAGCGTAAACCATTACAGAAAACACACAAGGCACCGATCTTCAGGGTGCCGACAGAATGAAGGAATACAGTGAGCAGGTAACCGGGTTAGACAGCAGCATCTGAACAATTTGGAAAAAACTGGTTGTCATCGGGGGGCTTTAGCAAAGCCTAGTCGGCCAACAAGCAGCAGTTGGCAAGAGAAGGTGGTTTTGACCTGCACCCCCCATTCTCCAACCCAAACAGTGGAGACACTATGGGCCGTGTATAGAGTGGATGGGATCAGGTGTGTGAGTGTCCTGTGCCAAGGGTTTGAGGTGCCAGCCTGTGTACTCACTTCATGGAGGCATCCCCCACACTGAGGCAGCCCCGCAGGCTGAGCTGGCGCAGGAAGCCCCCACAGCGTTTGGAGATGTTCTCCACCACACGGCCCTGTGGGGACAGCAGCAGAGCTCAGCCACTCCCTGTCCACTCCCCCCCCGTCCCCACCCTACACAGCTCCCACTGCACACTGGGCTTTTGGTACAAACTGGACACCTTCAAGCACACAAAAGCCAACTCCTCCTGCCTGTCTTTTGCTGCACTGATCTACTGAGAGCATGACAAGAGCAGAGTGGCAGCTTCTGGGGTTTGCTTACAGGCTTATCCCCCCTGATAATCATTACGGTTGTGTGCGTGCGTGCGTGTGATTATTAAACACAATTGATCCATAATGCAATGAAAAATGTTTCCAGGATCAAATATCTATTTCTATTTGAGTGGGGGTGGGTAATGTACAAATAAATTCAGTGTTTTTAATACAGGTTCTCTCTGGATCCACGTGCAATCCACTTTCCTGATAATAAGACATAATTCATAAATATACTGTAAAGTATACATGAGGTTTTATAGCAATGGTGTCTGTGTCCCTCTACAATCAAAGAGCAGACATCAGCTTGCTCATCAAGTATCTGGCAGGCAAGCATTACAATTAAAATTCACCAGTTCAATGTAGCAGTCGTTGCAGGGCACCTGGAAAGGAGCAAGGTTGAGGCTGCTAAGATGCCACTGTATAGTGCATCAGTTACAGGCTAAAAAGCCCAGGCAATATATGAAGCACTACAATCGCAATGCAATACATCAGTCGGACATTCTCTAAGACTGCCATATCAAACGGCCTAAAAGTACTACTGAGAGTAATCTAAACACACCAAAAACAATTCATGAACAAAACCCCCTGTGTGTAATCTCCTGCACTTCTGGCACTTGAGACAGGACTATATCTGATCTGTTCACAGGCAGGCCCGGCTCATCTACAATGTGACACAATGTCATTTATAAAGAAGCAAAAAAGCAAGAAAAGACAACCATAATAATAAAAAAAAGCATTGCATTATGTAGCACATCCACCCAGAGCACAAGTTGTACGGACAGTACGTCACTGAAGAACAAGAGGTTGCTCACATAAAACACTTACCAAGGATAGACTGCACAGTATTTCTTGTCTCTTTATAATTAAAGCAGCAAAAAGGAACATTCAGACCCATTGAGGGACTGCAGAAGCACAAATAGCTACTGAAAAGCTTTTGTCAGACAGCGCCTACAGAAAACTAACAGGTACCCAGGTGACAGAATGATTAATATGGGCCCCGCCAGGACAAACCAGCAGTCATTTTTCCTCTCAGCTTTTGCTGCACAGAGAATTCCCACGGGCTGCATTCATCACGTCTCTGGTTATCCCAGGGATATTGTTAGAACAGGAATCTGACACAAAGCCGAGTCCCTCTTTGGGCCTATACAATGCCCAAAAGACATCCAACCATGTCTCATCGAACCCGGGGTACCACCGACAGTTTCAGAGCTCACAGCCCCTGATAAAGCAGGTGCATATCCTGCTGCAGCACCCAGAAAGGTCCTGTCTAGACAATCCAGAGCCAGGAGATAACTTTACTAATTCAAAACAGGATTGGGCAGATATGTACCACCATTTCAAAGTAGGGAATTGCTTGACTGGATAAAATTGGTTCATAAGGCATTTTTAAATTCAAGTTTTAAATTGACCATACTGAGGGGTGACTAGCACAAGGTCAGCAGAGTGTTAGATCTTTCAAAAGACTACGGTGTCTTCAATCTGGCCTGTGCTTTCTCAGCAGGTAACCACAGCGCTTTCAAAATCAGAAAGCCATGTATAAACTGCTTTTAGGGACTCTTCAGACTTGCATTCGGAAAGATTTCAGTGCCAGTTTACATATTCACAGTGCTGTGTTCTCCCCTAGAAAAGGTGTACACTTTGGATGGTGGTAAATGTTTGATGAACCACAGGGTTTACAATACAATGAAAGACTCTTCTGCAGAGTAATAGGTTATGTTTCAACTGACTCTCACGCAGTTTATCTGCTGTGCAATCTCGGTGTGTATGATGAACTGGTTTGCTGGAAGAGGAGGAATGTGGTCACTACTCGGGCTGTACCACTATGCTATCATATCTGCATCTTCCATGACTGTCCTGATAAACTAATGCAAATGGACAGCTCTGTACACAAGTTGGCATTGTATACATGCCATTGGCAGTTATCTCCTCTAATCCAGTGTGTGAGGTGAAGGGGGTGTGCCTGTGGGATTCTAATGCCACTTAAGGTGAAGGGGATTTACCCAATGAAGGCATTGTTAAATTTGAATCACACGCAAGCTCTTTGTCAGATCCAATTAAAGCTAAAAGTAGATGAGTATAAAACGAGTAATTAAAGAGTATACAGCACACAGCTCAGTACAATACCAATGGCTCTCCTTCTTGATGATACAAGTTTAAGGTTCTGTAATTGGTTGAAAACCGACTGAAAAACCTTGCATTATTGGTGTAAAAATATTGGCAAATTATTATTAATAATAATTATAATACATGTATTCAAGAGGCATCTTAACTCCTAGCGGTGTCATTTGATAATCAGAAGTACTCCGTGGTCTCTCTCATGCCATCGGAGAAACTGTCGACCTCTTTTCCTATCAAGGTGCAGCTGCAGAGCAATGCGTGATGCCGGGACAGCAAACGCGCCCCCAAGGCTTTCGTTTGCAGCATGTTAGAAGGGCCTGTGATGACGAGGAAACCATGACGAATGCATCATATTTCTTCATGAAAATCACAGTTCATAATGCTATAATGACAGAATTAAGTTCAAACATGGGGGGAGATGACTTCTCATCAAGTCATCGATTCAGAGCCGCAGTCAGAGAGCACGTAGAGCACCACCCTGGTTCTCCAGCTGTGCGCGAGCGGTTAATCAAACTGGGAACACAGAGAAATTGGGTCTCGATTAAATCAAACCACTGGAAAATCTCAAATTACTCAAATAAGATTTTTGTTAGGTAAAAGCTAGAAGACTTTGGTAAACAAAAAGCAGAAGAATTTGCAACTGGCAGGTAGGTAATTAAACGAAACATAAAACACAGACCCTCATATAACACATTTCCACACTCAGTTTAGTGTTTTTTTATTTTGGTTACTTACCTCTATATCGGTCTGGAAGTTAAACAGGTCTATTTTTTGCCAATTGCTTCCATCTAATGCTAAGACATTCCAGGCCTGTGAAGTATAGGTAAAACAAAAGTGAAAAAGGGATATAAAAAAAAAAAAAAAAAATGCAATTAGCACTTACAAAAAGGTAAAAACACTTCAAACACTTTTATTGAACTATAAATATGCATACATTTACTGAAGCCTAGATTGTCTATAAAAATATATACATAAACAAAATAAAATCCTATAGATGAAATGAGCAGTTTATCAGCCACGAGCCCAGATGCGTGTTCTTTGAGAACCCTATTCCCCTGGAGACGGCGGGCCACACCGCCAGGGCCCAGGTGAGACTCTGTGGGTTTGGGTGGTCCTGTACAGGGGGGGGGAGGTTATCAGCCTGGCTTGCAATATCGCTGCTTGTATTTTTGTGTTCTGTTTTTGTGCAGAAACAGACAGCATCACTTTCTAACACAATCCTTTCCCTGAAAACGTGAGTCTTAAAAAAAAAAAAAAAAAAAAAAAGACAACAAAAAAACTACGGGGAACGGGGAACGGGGAACAAACGCAGTAAGCGGGAGCAAAGCCCTTCTCATTGCAGTGTGGTGCGTGTGCTGATCCTGTGGAGTGTGAGGAGGCCCTTAGTTTGCTCAGGCCAGTGTCCTGGCTCCTGCAATCACATCTGCAACAGTGTTCTTAAGCACCGCTCCAGCTCCACTCCATAAGCCATGCGATGTGATCTCCCAGGGGCCCACGTGTTACTCATATTAATGAGTCATAAAAACAATGGCTATGCTGGCTAGGGGGCCACAGGTTTAAATGCAGCAAGTCGGTTTCCTCAGTAGGGAAAGGCTTGCAGCATATGGAGCACTTAGTGTGATAAAGACTTACTTCTGGGCACAGCTATACATGCATAGACTGGACACAGAAACGCAAACTGATCCAAATCGTGTAACATTAACATTACGATTATTCATGAAAGAGGAACATGTGAATGCAATAAGCTTGTTTACACGGTTTATGAATTTGAGAAGTGATGGCTTTGTTATTTTACTTAATTTCAGTCTCTGACATCTTCTCCACAAGGGACACATGGATGAAATTTGGTTTTGAGCACCACCATTAGCAAATATCGGAGTGTGGAAGCAGGGTAAGAGTCTTGGTGGGGCTGACAATGTGTAATTGCTACAGCTACAGAAACAAGGACATTTCATATTGGTGTATTTCAAGAACTGAAATGTTCATAAACATACCATACAGTGATATCTCTGCCCGAGATATCACATGATGCTTCCCTTTCATTTGCCAACAACACTAAGCTACAGAAAAAGAAAATGTTTTGTCTTTACTATGACTTGAAGAGATGTGTAGATCTTCATAGCGTAAGAGGGCCTTTTAGAACACTTGTTTTGAAATGCACAGGTTTCAGAGAGGGATTTATTGGGCAACAAGGCACAAAGACAAGAGTGTTGCCAGAGAATATTATTGATGTTCCTCAGCACACTATAATGTTCTTAAAAAGCACAGCTCATGATAAGCCTCTTGTGTTTGAAGAGATGTTTGTGTAGACCACACTCCAGCTACACAGATGCACGATAACTAATTTGTTGAAGACACCCATCCTAATGCATATTACAGTCAAACAAAAACAAACTTGACCAGAGCAGAGCAGAAAAGGCACATACTTCATGACCAGATTCATGTCAATGCTTATAAATGTTGATATAGGTCAACTTAATTACTTTTCCAAGTTAATGTTTTGGAGAACCCCCTGCCCCACCTATACACACACACACACACACTTGTTTCTAATCTAAAAGGATATTTTGCAGTGTAAGTGACAGAATACAGGAGGAAACAATTAATGCAAAGCAAGTGCCCATGCTGAAATGTGCGCTATGCTTTCTAAATCATAGATCAACCCGGAAATAAAAAAAAAAAAATCAATAACACAAACCAGACCGCTCCGCATCAAGCAGGTCTTTCGAGCGAGTGAGGTTTTTAAGGAATTCATCAACACTAAACTTGGTACTGCAGAGCCACTCTTTAATCTTATGTTATTTACAAAGTAGAAGAATACAAATGAAAAGTCCCATGGTGAGAAAGACCGGGGTATCTTAAATAGGTCAGGGTAGGCATCACATTCTAGCTTTCATTCAATACCAAACACATTCTTGTGTGCCTCAGACAAAGAGGAGATGCCTCCCTGACCTCTTTGACGATTCATTAATGCTACAAGGGCATACAGCATAGATTTCTACAGCCAAAAGAGTGCACTGAATCAATTCTGAAATCAAACACCAGGAGGCTTGAATGCTCCGTTTGCCCACCGTAGCCCCTGTTGTTAATTTACTCTAATTATCGAACCAGGCAGAGGTCTCGCCTCCTGCACAGTTGTGCAGAGCAGTGCAGAAATAAATCGGTTCAGTTTACACAACCTGCTGGCGAAAACATTACACCACCCGTAATGTGTTCTGAACCACCAGCATGGACTCAACACGGCCACTGGCTTCATTAGCATGAACCCTTTTGCTTTTTATCTCATCAACCTTGGCCCTGGACGGGCTTCACTGTGTGGTTCATTTTCATAAGGGGATGCGGGTCTATCGTCTGTCCTTCAGTCATCTATGACAGGCCACAATACCTGCCAGGAGAAGTCCACTCGTGTGAGGAAGAAGAAGAACAAACAACCTTGGAAGAAAGAAATGAACAAAAAACAAGAAAAGTTTGCAACAGCCTTCCACAAGGAGTTAATCTGGAATCCAGTCCTAGTGATGGCTTTGTGACAGACAGCTTGGAGGGCCGGGGGACTCAGTGAAGTAAATGACGGCATTGGGACAACTTCCCTTTGTGCTGGTGTTACTAAGGATGATTTAGATGGTGACAACTATGACAACAAGCACAGTGAAGCAGGGAGGGTCTGTGCCAGCTGTTCTCACACACGCCACAGGGCCGAGCTGGAAAGCAATGAGGAATTTCCGTGTTCATAGTTCAGAGATATTATAAGAAAAGAAAATATAAAAAAGGCAGCATTAAAATGATTTCTTGGAACCACAATAAACTTGAATTGGATACCGTGCAACTATATTAGTTAAATAGTCTTTGTTTAAATAATAATGGAACAAATACCTACAATCTAGGGGTGGGCGATCTTCCCAAAAAATATCACAATCTTATAACACATAATCACGATCCACCATCTGAATCACGATCTTCCCAATTTTGAGATGTACTATAGAGATATATCCAGACTGGAACAAGCCTATGGATTTATCTATGTAAAACACAACATTAAATTAAATAAATCAGTTGTCAAAATGGTCATTAAATGGCCTGAGTTTAACTTTATTTTAAATATTAAAGTTGTAACCAGCAGTCAATAGATAAACATGAAATAACACAAGATCTTAAAGTACTCAGAAATTGCAGTAATAAAATACAAACACAAAGGTGTGCACTTTTCAAATTCTGAAGTGGCAGCAGCCAATAGATAATTATATAAAATTCTACATGCTTTATTTCTGCAGCGATCCTCTGTCGGCATTCACTATACATATGGGGAATGGCGGTATTAGAAAAATATTTGCGACTTGGCAAATCATACCGTGCGTCTAAAGTGTGGATCAGTCTTTTAAATCCCATGTTTTCCACAGATTTGAATGGCACCATATCCTTAGCTAAGTAGAATGTGCCCGCCTCCGTCACCTCTTTCCATTGTTTGCTGCTTTTGTCGTATTTGTTCGACTGCTCTAATGTGTCGGTCAGTGATAACTGTTTGTTTCAGGACCTCATAAGATACAGATGAGTGGGGTTGTACCGACCTGAGGGAAACACTCTCGGCATGTTCCTTCGGATGCTTCCTTTTCAGCTGGTTGAAAAGATTCGTCGTATTACCTCTGGAAGAGCCGACCGTTACCCGACAAAGTTTACAGATAACTTTTCTCTGAGAAATGTCGGACTGTGCATAGCCAAACCACTGCCACACAACTGATGTTGAGTCTTTTTTCGGCACCAGCTCCTCATCCGCCATGCTGCTAGTTCATGTTGCATTTTTTCTAATTTGTCACCACACATGAAACACACATGATCGAGACAAGTGGTATAATTTTCCCAATCAGCACAGCCATCTAGTAGCCAGTAAGTGTTGTAGTTTTAACATTATTATGAGGACATAAAAGATCGCGATCTCTACGATTCGCTTGAAAAGTGGATCGTGGATGTCTTATATCACGATATAAAATTGTCAGATCGCCCACCCCTACCACAATCCAATTATAATTTGAACCTAAGTATTGGACTACTGTATTTATAATGTCTCTGACCTGCACCCGAGAATCACAAAGTCCTTAAAGCCCTAAAACCCTAACAAATCTGTCTGAGGAGGCTCTTGACCTTAATTGAGACCTGGGAACTCTTCAAATCAAGCCGAGAGGTTCAGTGGTCTAGGCAAAGTAACTCCAAGTCCACACAACCCTGAGTTGTGTACCTTTTCAATGGGACAAAAACAGGGAGGAGCTGTCTGGATAGAAATGCAAGGAATGCCAGGTGGATATTCTCTTTGGGAAAAAATGCAGACTGTTTCCATGAAGACTGCCGCAGCCTTTTCAATACATCCCGCATTTTTGTGGATGAGCTGCTGGCGCTACCTCAATGTTATAAGTTTCTTGTTTTTTCATTTTGTAAGTTACCGTTAGGTTGATCCTAATTTGAGTCCTAACACAGACACCTCTATTGGTTCTAAATGGTTACAATCCCCATCCTCACCCCCCCAGTGGCCACTTTTGTATGGACTACACAAGTTTCCCAAAGTAAGATGTTAACAATAGGAGCAGTCTTACCTTTGAAATACAGAAAAATAGATTTCTATACAGACATTACTAATATACATTTAGGTGGAAATAAAATTGATGGGGCTGCAAAACATGCAAATACTGACAGACTGCTAATCGTAACTGGTTTGACCCCTGGTAGGAAGGAATACATTGAAATAAACCATTTTCCAAACACATTGAATGATGAGACACAGACACTAAAAACCATGACCATTGAGCCCATTTAAGCTGTTCACCGTCAGTGTGCACAAGCACCTCTACATCAGGAACAACACACTGCCAGAGAAGCATCAGCAAACAAAACACCTGGAGTATGTCACACCCCACAAGACTACTCCTGGTCTGTACAGTACACTGACATCCCTGCGGCAAGATAGCGGGTAATCCCTTTTTCTGCTTCCTTCACATCTGACAATATGACAGTGTTCTGTAACACACCATGACTGTTACAAACAGCGCAGTTTCATGGCAAGTGTAGCTTACCTTGGATACCTGGGCACACCGACACAGTGTAACCACATCCAGATAGGAGAATATTCTGCAAAACAAAAACAAACCAAACACTTAAAAACTGAGCCAAAATATTTTAAATATTACATTGCCCACACTTAGATACACACATTGTAAAATGCCACCATACAATACAACAGATGACACATACAATTCAATACTTAAACTGAAAGATTGAAAATAATCAAATCAATAAATAACCAAATAAAATTCAGCTTTTACAATCACTGACATAAACAGGTTGAAAATTATATATAAACACAGTATATTGCTGGCCTTTCTTAGTTGAGAACCCAGAGACAAAAGCACTGGTATAAAAGAAAGACCGTAAAAATAAAGTGTGCTTATTGACACAATTTTACAATGAAGGAATTCAATTTTCATAGACAATTAATAACCTAACCCCCAGCTCCCAAAACAAACCTATGGTAGTAATGATCATACATAACAACAACAAAAACAATGCCAATGTCATCCCATTGATGGGAAAGATTCCAAAAGCCTTTTGGCTTGAACACAAATGACATATAGTTTAATGCACTTGTAAAATCAAATGTTAGGCCTAATTCAGCTTTAATTTCAGAGTTGAACTTAAATAATGCATACTGTAGTCTACAGTACCCTGCATCTAACAATAGTTTAATTGTTGGGGATAATAGTCCCAGACACAAAAGCTTCCAAATGCATTGTTCTTTTATGCACAGTATAAGTACTTCTAACTGCTTTCCATTTAACAGACACAACTGCGTACTATAATATGATGTATTTAAAGCGACAATTACAAAAAGTGTTCAAAGTGCCTTTCAATTGGAAACATCAAAAAATGTCACCTATCTAGGATGAAAAACCATCAGCTACAGAACATTTTTATAATAAAATCAAAAGGTCCCCTCTGTACCCCGGCACACACAACAGACATCTTCCGAAGAATAAACAGCAGCAGTATGACAGGACACAGAGGGGACTCTGGGACTCCCAAAGGCAAAGAACAGCTTTTTTCCCCCCAACTCTCTTGAGGGGAATGCATGGTTAGCTCCCCACAGGTTACATGGGAATTGAATCAATGTATACAAATCTAAACAGGTTTTTTCTAATGGGGAAAAAACTAAATGCATATTTAAAATGTAACAGTCACCATGACCCTGTACTGGATGAAACAAGTAATTGAAAATTGATGTACGTCAGAACAGAACACAGGCAAATAATATAACTGAAGGTTCGGGAAGGACAGTCTCATCCTTGACTGAATGAGCATTTCATGACCATTTGCGAAGTCATTATGTCCAGTCCAAACACCCATGCCCTGGAGGTCCATCTAAGATCTTCTGAAGGGAGTTCAGGTCCATCATCGAACCACTGTTAGTCAGAGAAGGGGTCTCGCATGAGGCCCAGCATGTCCTCTGGCTTTTGTTCCGGCCAAGCTCCTAGTAACTTCAAATCATCCAATTAGATGGTCAAATGGGAGGATTGAAAACTTCTCAACTGGCTCAAAATTATGCTACAGGAAATGTCAAGAATCAAAATGATCTTCCAGGCCATGAACCGTAGAAGGCCTGTACATAATAATGTTATGTCTATTTGACAGAATTAATGGATTAATTAAGTAATCTCTAATTGGGACAGAAAAACGGGATGCCGAGAACCCAAGCAAGAGAAGCATTTTCCCATGCACAAGGTGGCTTGGCTATGCTTTTTATGCAACCGACTGCACTCTGATTAAAAACGTATCCCCTCTGCACAGTCCAGGAGCCCCTTGTCACGTGCCTTGCTGTTGTAAGACGAGCCTTAATTACAGGAAAGTGCTGCATTGAACTGCTGTCCAGACGATACCAGAGAATAGCACTGCTGATTTATTTCTGCCGTAAACGATATCTCCTGCCGTCAGTTGGCCAGCATAGGGCAATCTCATGCATTAGGGCTCCAGAAAGGTACATATGCAACTAATGGTGCAGAATATATCATCCCTGGCACATGGCTGAATGCTTAATTAAAACAATCTGCTCCAGAAACGCCAGTGCCCAGAACTGGGTACAGCAGCACTTGTCCTAATGAACTGGAGAAGGATTTACTGCCTCAATATTTAAAATGACACTCCAGGTACATAATATTAAAATCTGGGGACTGGAAGTACTTCTGCCTTTCTTCATTTAAGCAGGAACATTTACCCTTCCACAGCACACCACAGAGTTCAGGGACTACACAGTGCGTCTGAGAGCTTAACACGCTCCATTAACAACCTAATTTTCTCCTATTACAGAGGAGGCCCTGAATTTACCTTCTTCTGAATTCAATTAAAGGGGTCTTTAAGCCTTTTCACCACTGAACTGATGCACACCTGCACAGTACATATCGGGAACAAGGAATTCAGATATACCTCCAGAGGAGAGATCTCCATTGACATCTCAAGGGATCGGAAGGATGGCTGGCCAACAGGCCCTCTTTTCACCCAGTAATCCTTATCCACAGGAATTACCAAGATGCCCAGAAGAGGTCCACATCCAATATTTTGCTAAGACAGGCTGAGGTTGTGGTATACCTTTAAGCCAAATTCAGCTGTCACACTACTCTTGTAAGAACTCTAGGGAGTGACCACATCATAACAGACTTAAAGACTTAAATGTATACAATACTTATATGGTTTTTGTTGTTGTTTTTATGAAATGCCAGTATCTTGTCTGTTGTTTGGAAAATAAATAAATGGGAATCAACCGATCGGAAAGGTGAGTCCTGCCTAAAACAACAAGGGGTTGGGGGAGTCTTTTGCTGGTGAAACTAATAATCATTGGAAAATGAATTGAAAAACTGTAGTGACTACACCTTCATGAAAATGAAATTACTTAGCCGATTTACATTCCCTGTGTTTAAATGGACTCCTGCAATGAGTCATTACAAGGCCCCTTTGTGACTGAATTACTTCATTGTTGCATTTAATCTGCAGGCAAACACAGACAACAGAGTGGCTGGACCATAAGAAGCTGTTCACGTATACAACAATGATAAATACACGAATACCCTGGAGAAGAAAAAAGACCAGAAAATGAAAAGTAAACTAGCTCCTCACATGACATCACTGTCACATGACTTCAATATTGTTCCTTGCATTACAAAAGGCAGTCACAATTAGTGATTAATCTCTGTCAGCTAGCACATCAAATGTGTACCACACCACGAATGATGCAGGCATCGTTCTCGGGAACAACTGCTTTAACGTCTGTCTTTGCTCATTCATGGATCTGATGGAAACTTTGATGAGAGGGTTAGTTTCCTTCCAGTGTGGAACAGCGTGGAAAAGCCTCCAAAACGCAGACCTGAGCTCTGTCGACAATCGGCCTCTGTACAGCAATTGTCTCCACAAGTGTTGACTAGACAGATCTCGCTGGCTGGGAGATCAGTGGGGCAAAGGTTCAACCATAGGCCAGAAGGTCATTTCAATTTTAGCCAGTCTATGTGGTTCTATGTCTATGTGGTTCACCTGCTCAGTATTTGGGGGATTTTCTAGAAAGGAGAAGCACACGGCCTAGTGTGGAGAATATTGTTAAATAAGAAAAACAAGCCATCTCAGATCACTGGATGCGACACTGGGGACAGAGAGGGTCAGGTGTAAGTGACATTCATGGTCTGATCGGAGCAGGATTTTCATGTGTTGTAAATCCTAGTAAAGTCACTAATGAAGTGCATCAGTAAGATTAAATTCTCTACTTAACTGCCAGAGTCACCATTTACATGGGTTCTATAATTCAATCACAGTAACGCTTTGCCATCCAGCATCAGCTCGTGGCGAGAAAAATGACAACACTCCAAAACTGAATGACCACAAAAGATGTACTTATATAAACTCGCTCCATGCATCTATATATTCATACATCTAAATGTCTTTTTAAAAGAATTAGACGGTCACGTGTATTAGGAAACACAATAAGCAGTCATTTCATATTCATCAACTGATCGATGAAAACAGGTCAACAATAAAGTCTAAATAATGGATGTCAAGAGTGTCAGAAAAACTGAACAAGCAAAACCTGCCTGCTTCAAAGAAAAGTACAGCTTCATTCTATTGCCTAAACATGCCAGACATCTATTGCCAAAACAAGAGCAATCAACGTGTGTATATTCTGTAGAATACTCTAGTTCTCCACAGTGTACCATATGAACTGCATTATGTGTCATAGCAGTACACTGTACAAAAGCTAGAATATCAGCTAAGGTGATTATGGTACCCAGTTAATTAAAAACATGCATCTGGATGATGACTGAAAAAAGGTTTCTTTTAAACATCCTTTTCCTGTAGTCCAGCGTATTTCATCCGGCATTTCTGAAGCTTGGGGGAGATTATGGAAGATTATAGTGAGAATTGTGTTGTTGATTACTGTGGTAGTGTCTCTGCACTGGACATTTGCAAATGTGGCACATCATGCAGGTACACCGAAAGAAAAACAGCCGACGGCAACCACGGTCAAATTTCAAGATGAAGTTTTTTCTTTTTATTATACATAATCTTTAATTGGAAGATAGGCAGCTTTGTGACTTGTGCAATTTAGCAAAAATACACTTATGATATAACCTTCATTGGCCTGTTAACAGATTCTCTCTTCAATTACTGAACTTTGTATAAATTTTACCTCTGATCACTAATGGAGAAATAGAGGGAAAAAAACAACCTCTGCTTGAGCAAGACAGCCTTCTTCAAAATGTGGGTGGGTAACAGCCACTAAATATGATACCTGCAGAACAGCAACGACAAAAACAAAATCGCCAAACAAACATGACGAGAAAGAAGCTGTTAAATGATAATTGCAGGCTAGCTTCTCAAAGCAAAATGTGAAATAAATAAATAAATAATAAAGTAGCTCTTGAATTAAGGCCTTCTAAATGGGACCTTTATGCAACAAACACACGGCTCCCTCCTTAAGCAGAGTGGTAATACTATAGAAATAGGCCATAACCTATTCTCAATAACCTAGTCTCCCAGGGAGAAAGGGATCAGATCAACAGTAATCAAGATAAATAGGATTTGAACCGGCTCTAATCTAACGGCTGGTGTCACACAGTGTGACCCGGGGGAGAAGTGATTGCCGCTCTTGGACTCTTGAAAGACCCTTTCAGGAATGGACACCTTTCAGCATTTCACACATCCAGCACAGGACAAGACGACCAGTGTCACAGGGAATGGGATATAGAAGTACACAGATCCTCACGCCCCTTATCTGACTACCCACTTAAATCCTCTCCTCATGCTTCCTGGGACACGGACGGGTTAGACCTCACTAACACTACTGAAACACACGGCTGCACTCCTGTTTCCTGTACCAGTGCTGACTGCATGATTGAAGCCGGGCCCGACAGCCACAGCAGCGAGTTCAGGACTTGTTGAGACCTGTTGAGACAGGCGCTTGTCCTCTCCACACAAGAGCCAGGGACAATGGAAAGGAAAGAAACAGCACGTAAGACAAGGTGTGAGGGAAAGCTTAACATGCTTCTTCTGGAACAGGCGGTTTACTGTTGTCAAATAATTCTCTACCAATCTAAGAGGCTCTGGTTACACAGAATATTTAAATGGGAGTTTTTTTGTTTTTGTGTGATGAAGGAAATCTTAACTATTCGACAAAAGTAAAGTCTTCCAGGAAAGACTAATAGTTAAAGTAACTTCAGTCAGAGCCCTGATGCATTTTGGTTTTTGTACAGAGAGAATTAGGCTACTTTGTAACGTACCTCATCCATGAGATGGAAATTCATGTTCAGGTTTACATGGATTTGGTCACTGTCAGCACAAAGCTCATCAATGAAGCGAGTGCTCGATAGCTGAACATTTTCCTTAACTATAAAATTAAACAATCTGAAAGCCAAACTGGAGTCCACACGCACAGTAAGTAACCTTGCGAGAACTAAGAAAAAGTGGCAGAACGAAGAAAACACCATTGAAATCTCTCTTGCACAGTCCTGACACCAGTGCTCAAATATGTGATGTAAGGGACCTAAGAGATGCAAAGCAAAGGGAAAAGGCTGACACAGACACTGAATTTCTGGAGGCTTTAATAAGCAATCTGGGGCTCCCAGTGGGAGACCTCGTTAATCCTGGTCATCTCACTGTGAAGGGAGGAAAAAACTGAAGAGTCTCTTCCAACAAAGTGCTGGTGAAGAGTCTTGGTTATTGTAATATAATTACATGTTTATATGTAATACTGACTGACTGGTTGACTTCTGCAAGCTTAAGATTACATTGCTGTAGGGACTAATCAGGGGTTAACTCTCAAACCAGTACAACGTAGACTGTGGGCTGCCTTAAAGCCCTGACACAGAAAGCCCTAGAAGAATCGATCTGACCATGAGATCAATCTCTCAACAACATCCACTGCTTCTGATCACTGGCTAAACGGGCAGAACTGGCTCCACCGGGGGCCTGATGGGACCCTTTCTTTGTGAAGTGAAAAGGGTGAAACAGAAAAATAGTGAAACTGAGTTAAGCAGCATAAACAAAGGAAGACAAACCCTGGGAAGGAAATAGTGAAAGGTTTCTAGCATTTAAAAAGAGTTGAACTATGCACGATTCTAACGCAGACGGCGGGCTGATAACTGAAACACAAAAGTGCTGCCTCTACATTAAAATCTTCACAGGCAGCAGGAATCTGCAAATGAGAAACTAGTTGTCAATCCTGATCTCATAAATTAGCGAGTTATCTGGTCTGTGGCTGCAGTGCTGACCCCCTTATGTGCTGCTGATTAAATGCCTCGATGAAATCGATCCAATGCTGCTGCATCTTAATAGGTGATAAATGACTAACATAAAGGACATTGATTGCTTGGATTGTAATGCACCTTAACCCAAATGGATTTTCATAAATCTTTTGAAACTTAAACATTAAAATCCAATGAAATATATATACAATTCCATATACAACATCATAAGATGTAGATGTAAGGCTTACACTTTTGATTCTGTGGTTTTCTGCTATTTGAGTGCAACAGTAATTCAACCCACACCACCCTAAAGAACAGATGCACAAAGGTGAAATGCACATGCTTCAGCTCCAGATTGCAGTACAGAGTGCAAAGAGAAGGGCCTTGGTGTCAACCAGTGGACAGGCCACAGAAAGCCAGAAAGATCCCCCTAGCCAAATATACCCCACCCAGCTCTGGCAACACTCAACTAGCTAGGCATCATTCCTTAGTCAGTCCTGGTAACATCTGGCTCTCTACACAGCCTAAAAAGTGAACCTATCATCCTCATGCTATAGATAGGACCCGTCCTATAGAAGAGCTTCTATGTGAATTCTGCCAGACCGTTATAATGCAAAACATTAAGTCTGCACACTGGATGAGTCCACAGCACTAATTCTGGATGAGAACTGCTTGCTTCTCTGGAGCCTTCTCTTCCTCCCGCCTGCAGGTAAGGTAACCTAAACTCACACAGTTGCACATTTAGAAACAAAATTCTATTCAATAACACTTTCTGGCACCAGTCCATGCAGATGAATATATTTTAAATACACAATAAGTGGCATATCTGACAGATGTTATTAATTGCAGATTATTACAAAAATGCAAGATCTGCTCCAGATAGACATATTTTACACTTCGTTGGCTGAACAAAAGAGCATACTCCAATTCACATGAAACTCATTCACAGAATTTCTTGTGTTGTGATATATTCTCCTAAAACCCTATCCCAGTGTGCTTACTTTCCTGCCTTGTTTGCCCATAGTAGAGTTCATGAAGAGCCAGAGGGTCTTAGTGTTGAAACCTCACCTTCAAAAGACTGACAAATTAACCCTGTAGTTTAATTTACAGGCCAAGGCTGCCCAACAGCCCTCCATAGTCAGTTATCCGCAAGCAATTCTCAATTTGTCAAATACAATTGCATAATATATACACGGATGGGCCTTGAACTCCGAGATATGGGACAAGATATGTAGGATAAACAGGAGCTTGCTCTCCATACATCTCTTTATGGACACCGATAGCATCCTCAATGACCGCTGTAATAAGCAAGCCCCCAAGGCCGCAATACTACCATATGTTTTTCAGAGTGTTCCTTATTGTTACATTGTTGAATATAGAGGAAACAAGCAACCTGGATGATAATGCAAGCAGAAATCGATCTCAGACATCCAGGAGCCATTCAAATATGTTTCGATCTTTTGATTGGCATAGCGGTTTCTTTGTGTGTGTGTGTGTTAACAAGACGACTATAAAATGTAATGGTTTCTGTCTGCCCATTTTCGATGTTCTGTATCCTGTATACAACAGGTACAAAAACCAAAGATAAGTGTTGAAAAGAAAGCTGAAAACGACATGACCGGTCACCCAACACTGGACCATTTCTTCAATCACTTTACTGAGCAGCAATATGGATAACAATATATCATGGAAATTGAAAAAGATTTAAAAATTTGTTTTTTTATTTGCTTTCTACATTACACATTACCTTTCCAGACAGCTACACTGGGCAGCCTAATTTGGTGCAAGATATACAAACCAAGGTGCTGGCAACCCTTGTGTTTCAGTAGCCAGCGATTTTAAAACATCAGAGCAATGAGGACATCTCCATAGGGAAATGGGAAATGCATCCAAACACAGGGCCCAAGTACGATACAGAAAAATAGTTAAGGAAACTATAAGCATACTTTATGGTTTACTTATGTAAACTTTTTTAATAAGGACTGATACCAGCATAGAGGCCTAAGTGTCTCCATCTAGTCTGACCCATTCACTAAAGAACTGACTGACTGACATATACAAGCTATCTATCCCTAGGTTATGTTAATTGCAACACTCCGCTGTCAGTCACTCCAGGGATGCTGTCGTCCGTGGGAAAAGCACAACAATGGAAATTCTATCTGCTCAGGGTCTAGCCCACACTCCACAGATATAAACACCTTTTACTGTCATGAAGAAGCAGCCACTACCGAGCTACCAATGTCACCTTATCAGTGACCGCTTATTTTATTATTTCAAGTGGGAAGAAATCCAAGAAGAAAAAACAAACTAGAGAACCTACATAAATCTAGTGCAAAAGTTACATATCATAATGTAGTTTAACAAAATCTGTGTTTGAAAATACCATAATGTAATCCGTTGCATAGTGAATGAGGAGGAAGAGTTCAACACAATATGGCTCAAGATTTTTAAAATGTGTTTGAAATCAGACGTTCTGCTGTGCATACTGTGTGGGTACTTTGGTACAGTATCCAAATCACAGTATAGATTTCCATTTGGCTAAATGTCAAGTATCCTGAAGAGACTGGCAGGTGCTGTGCGGCCATAATGAAATGGTATGAAAGGTACCACAAAAAAAACAAAAAAAACAACCGCAAATGATAGCAAAAAGAAGCAAAATACCACTACTGCCACTAATGGATAGCCACTATATCCTCCCCTGGCATCCTGTTCAGTCCAGTTAGTAGAGTGACTAATTATTTAATTCAGAGGCCAGACTCCAGAAAATTCAATTTTGCCGTTCTCTCTATTCAGCATTCTTGCACAGCCATCAACAGCAGCTTGGGTCGGCTGAGGAAAAGCCAGCCAGACTGACTGCCGGAAAACATTTTAAAACCGATACAAATTTGATGTTAACATTGCAGTCTTTTCATTCTAGCAGTACAATAAAATAAAAATAAAAAAATTTATATATCTTCCTTTGCTCTTACACACACACAGTCTGTCAAGATCTGAGCAGAGACAGTGTTCGGGGGGTACTAAGGAAATGTGGAAATCGCTTGGAAGCACTGCCTTCATTCGCTTGTTTCTGCGATTTCAGAAATGGTGATGACCTGCAACAGCTGGTTGGATGTACAGTGAGGGAAAAAAGTATGTACGTTTGCCCACTGACAAACAAATGATCAGTCTATAATTTTAATTGTAGGTGTATTTTAACAGTGAGAGACAGAATAACAACAACAAAATCCAGAAAAACGCATTTCAAAAAAGTTATACATTGATTTGCATGTTAATGAGGGAAATAAGTATTTGACCCCTTCGACTTAGTACTTGGTGGCAAAACCCTTGTTGGCAATCACAGAGGTCAGACGATTCTTGTAGTTGGCCACCAGGTTTGCACACATCTCAGGAGGGATTTTGTCCCACTCCGCATTGCAGATCCTCTCCAAGTCATTAAGGTTTCGAGGCTGATGTTTGGCAACTCGAACCTTCAGCTCCCTCCACAGATTTTCTATGGGATTAAGGTCTGGAGACTGGCTAGGCCACTCCAGGACCTTAATGTGCTTCTTCTTGAGCCACTCCTTTGTTGCCTTGGCTGTGTGTTTTGGGTCACTGTCATGCTGGAATACCCATCCACGACCCATTTTCAATGCCCTGGCTGAGGGAAGGAGGTTCTCACCCAAGATTTGATGGTACATGGCCCCGTCCATCATCCCTTTGATGCGGTGCAGTTGTCCTGTCCCCAAAGCAGAAAAACACCCCCAAATCATAAGGTTTCCACCTCCATGTTTGACGGTGGGGATGGTGTTCTTGGGGTCATAGGCAGCATTCCTCCTCCTCCAAACACGGCGAGTTGAGTTGATACCAAAGAGCTCGATTTTGGTCTCATCTGACCACAACACTTTCACCCAGTTCTCCTCTGAATGATTCAGATGTTCATTGGCAAACTTCAGACGGGCCTGTACATGTGCTTTCTTGAGCAGGGGGACCTTGCGGGCGCTGCAGGATTTTAGTCCTTCACGGCGTAGTGTGTTACCAATTGTTATCTTGGTGACTATGGTCCCAGCTGACTTGAGATCATTAACAAGATCCTCCCATGTAGTTCTGGGCTGATTCCTCACCGTTCTCATGATCATTGAAACTCCACAAGGTGAGATCTTGCATGGAGCCCCAGACCAAGGGAGACTGACAGTTATTTTGCGTTTCTTCCATTTGTGAATAATCGCACCAACTGTTGTCACCTTCTCACCAAGATGCTTGGCGATGGTCTTGTAGCCCATTCCAGCCTTGTGTAGGTCTACAATCTTGTCCCTGACATCCTTGGACAGCTCTTTGGTCTTGGCCATGGTGGAGAGTTTGGAATCTGATTGATTGATTGCTTCTGTGGACAGGTGTCTTTTATACAGGTAACGCGCTGAGATTAGGAGCACTCCCTTTAAGAGAGTGCTCCTAATCTAAGCTCGTTACCTGTATAAAAGACACCTGGGAGCCAGAAATCTTGCTGATTGACAGGGGATCAAATACTTATTTATAACTTTTATGAAATGCGTTTTTCAGGATTTTTTTTGTTATTATTCTGTCTCTCACTTTTAAAATACACCTACCATTAAAATTGTAGACTGATCATTTCTTTGTCAGTGGGCAAACGTACAAAATCAGCAGGGGATCAAATACATTTTTCCCTCACTGTATATAGGGTTACTTTAATATATCTTTGTGAAGACCTACAGGCCAGAAATGCAGAGGAATGGATGCAGAATGCACTGTAACCTATATGTATCCTAAACCACTGATTTATAAACATTTAAAGCAGTTTCTCTACGCAGACTCCTTGGGTATTACTGCTTCACATTATTAGATACAGCTCAGTGTCTTCCATTTAGGGACTTGCGAGACCAATAAACCCTAAACAGTACTCATCTATACCTGGTGTGTAGAAGTTCTCTGCAGATGCTCCAAGTGCTGTAATCACTACATTTGAGTACTGTACACCCATAGTGATTAATATTAGTTTATTTAAAAAACTCCATAACCCAGCATACCAGACTGTTACAGGTTTTAGATGGCTGTATATTCTCCTTGAGAGCAGTAATCAAACCACTCATTAATCTCCATTTACTCCCAATACCGATTAAACAATTTGAATTGATAGTTTAAAAGGCGTTGGCACCAATGGGTGGAAAAAAACAGAAAGCAGTGCAGACACATTTTTCACCAGCCAGACATTACACTACGTTACTTAAAGCTTTCAAAAACATCAAAGATTGCTTCAAAGCTTCTCCTTATGGTCAGCAAATCAGTGAAGAAACAATTAATTAGGCTAAAACACAGACGAATCTTTAAAGTAACTTTGTATTTCAGCAGAATCCCAAAGCACAAGAAGGAGAATGAAAGGAAATTGACACTGTAAGATGTATGTGCCATTACACTGGCAAAGTCCCTCAGAGAGACTGGCCTGGGGAGCCTTCAACATGGGATTTGAATTCCTTCTGGAGCTCCTGGAAGGTGGAAGAGGGCTTCCAATCAAGTGTGGAAGAATGAGTGAAGAAAAACAAAAAACCCTGCACACTGAGGCAAATGCAAACGCCAAATCCTCTGGAGGTGTGCAGACATCCCTCTGGGAGGCCCACAATCCTGCCCTGTATGGCTTTTATCCAGGCCCAGTGAAAGCTTGACAAGCAGTAACTCCCCCACACTTTTGTGGGAACTCAGTCAACAGACAGCAAGGTCAATTTAAACAGCTTGAAAACAGAACAACTTACATTTAAAAATGCGAGTTACAACAAAAAGGTGCTGCTGGCTTACAGAGGTTCCCCCCCGAGTGGAATATATTGTAGGTCTCAGTTCCAGTTTCTCTTCTAGTCAGAAACGCTAGCCATGCCTAGCACGCTGTTCACCTCACACAATTTTATGGAATGTGCTAGATTGCTATATAAAAGGTCATGTGGGGTAGTCTATGCCGTGTTATGTGGTAGGTGTTTTGTATCTGTTGCGATTGGCTTTGTTGCCATGCTTTCCACTAAGTTACAGTGGAGTTAAAGCATGCCTGCACCATAAATAGCCTGGGAGGATAATGGATGCCTGAAACATTCCAGAATTCCCAAATAATACCATTAGCTATTTTTAGAATTGAAGTCCCACTTTAATCCCAAACCTACCGTTTTCCTGTGTGAGCTCTCAAACTATTAGTTTCTATAGAACTCCTTCAGTCAGCCTCATTTTCGTAAGTTAGAAAGTAAGTCCACCAAATTATCAGAGTACATTCAATACATATAAATTATTTTGTACTTGGTGTGACAGGAAATTGATAGAATGTCAAACACATACTTCTGATTTCCATTCATGGCGAAATCTGATCATATGACTGGACACGTTTTGAAACGTAAACGTTTCAAACATTTGATCATACATTGGTATGTGACCTACTAAAGCAAGTAAAACAAAAGCAAAAAAAACCAACACAAAAACGCAAAGCAAAACAGGGTTGGGCTGGATTGTTTGAAATGGAAAAACTGAGCCACAAAGCGTTTTCCATCTATCAGGAGCAGCTGCATATGAAATTAATAGGTAATCCGGACTCCACTGAAAGGAGTGCTCCACAGCCCAGAACTGCATTCATTTGTAAAAAGGGCAGTCATTAAAAGATAATCTATTCAAGCAGGCATGCGTATCCAAAATGAGAGTATAACCTGAAACTTGAATAACTACTAAAATGTCTGCAGCACAGTGTTACGTTTATACGTTACGTTTACGTACTAATATATTTCTAACTGGTTAAAGACTTCTATACACACAGACACATACACACACAGGGCAATTCCACAAGTTTTGTATGGGACACCCAGAAATGATTATCCTCCTCCACTTTACAACAAACAGAAATGCTGTACCATCCTTACACAGTTTAATTCTGAAGATGAACACCCGTTTTCACTGGCAGCAGCATCCGACCACGTCTGTAAAATTGGGAGTTTCCACGGACAGAGTTTTTCGGTCTCAATTTGCCATCTGCTACCAGAAGTACCCAACCCAACAAATGAAATATGTGTTTGAATTTGTAGACTAACTACTTTTTATTTTTTGGGGGGAAAAAAACAAAGCAAAAATCAAGACAAAATAAATTAGACTTTATTAATTCACCTCAAATTATGATGCTCCTCATGAAAAGCATGATGGATCCAGTAATATAAGCACCACAACAAGCCCACTCACCAAAGCAGTTAGGGGTTTTGTAATATTAAAATATATTTTTTTAAGTTTGAGGTCATGCAGCCTTAACATTTACATTCCTTGCAATTAGTCTTGCTCTCCATTTGAAACCCAGCCCTGCTCGATTCGGCCATCCAGTAACAGTGTATGGATTATTCTCTCTGGTGGGATGCAGCCCATGATATAAAGCCTATTGCTGCGATACATCATGTGTTGTGACAGAGGAGAAGATGAAGGAGGAATTTATGATCAGTTTCAGTGGCCGTGAATGTTACAGAAATTAAAGCAATAAATACACATTTACATTAAACTGCGGTGGCACTGATTGATCCCAGATGCTTAACATTCACTATTGTATATGACAAATAACAGTTATTTTTCTAACCTGGATAAACTTTGTCCTTGAGTTCGACCATCACTTCACTTCCTACACAGGCGTGGAGATTGGACCTGCATGACCAGCTGGGCACCAGACACCAAACCAATTTACCCTTGCAAGCTCTCCAATCTGAACCAGTTAAGGGCAGAGCGAGAGGTGAATGCTTGGTCTGGCTGAAGGACAGAGAGAATGGAGTATAGCAGGCTGATGGATGGAGACTGCAATGGATTTTGTGAGTTTTCTTGGGGGGAAGAACAGGAAAGCAGTAGAACACAGTGATTTTCAACTCAAAATCAATCATTTGAGGTTTATAGTGTTGTCAGTTGTTTCAACATTTCAGGGTTAGCACTTATTACTTACTTTGAAACTAAATATGTGACTAGTGAATTAAACGGAGAACATGGCGCTGTTTTTGTATCTATAATTTATGTTGGTGGATTTATGTATAAAAATATAAGTACAGGAGTGGATGCAGTGAGTGAGGGTACTAGTCGGCATTCACAATTCTGCTCCTAAACCTCAATACTGACCTTAATCTCTCCTGCCATTCAGCCCTGGGGACCTGCCAATTGCAAAACCCCTATAGCAAAGTATTTTTTGAGATTAAGACCAAAGTTCATTGGGTGTTAAGCTGAGAGCAAACATATTCTATTTCAGACCTCAGCTAGATGCATATCAAGTTGTGTAGAAGAAAAGCCGGGTAGAAAACAAAACCTTTTTTTGACCGGCTCTTTAGGTGGCTTGTTTTTGAGGGTCACTCTGGCAAAGCAAATTGGTAAGATTTAATTTATTTTTTAAGTAGAAAATGTAAAATGTGTAAATCACAGATTGCAGAACATTTGCTTAAAATGACAAAAATATATAAATTAAACAAACGGGGCATTGCTGGCTGCACATCAAAACCACTAAATCTAAACACACTTACACATGCATTTAAACATTAACCAGCAGGGTTAAAATGTTATGTACACTGGAAAGTGGCTCTGCAAACAGTTAACTCATTATCTTTCCAAGACAATCAAACAAATTATGCTTCACTGCCTCGACAGCTCAGTTGACAACGTGGACTAACCTGTTCCACACTCACCTCCAACTTACATCACTGCACATTGTTTAAACTTTGACCCAGTGTACGTCTGCTCCTCAGGGAGCTGTAAACACAGACCCCTCCATATCCAACAACACGGACACGTTTTTCTCCACGCAAACATTAAACAAGAGAAACTGTCTATGCCTGTGCGAATGAAGGAAAAAAAAAGAAGAGCAAACATTTTGAAACAGGCCTACTGTATGAAGAGCGCAGGTTACATATTGCACTTACGCTCACTGGCAGTCCCATATTAGCTTATCAAAGCCATGCCAGTTAACTAATTTAGTCCTGCTCTATCATTTGCAGTCAAACATGATTTTCAATTTCATTTAGTGCCTAGCCGATTCTTGCCTTTTGAGACAAATTAAAAAAGGGGGGTTACATTAATTCATTATTTAAAAAATGCCATACAGTGCTGCAAACTCAGCTGCAGCATTCTAAATGGTGTGACCCGAAAGACACTAATCAAAACAGGGTGCGTGTGCATGTATGCCCTTAGGATTCGGGTCCTTTGCAGATTGTGCAACGCTTGGCATGGACTGAAGTTTAAAATGGGCAATGCTTGATATTAACCAAAGGTTATCGAGTTGGAAATCAGCCCTGCCAGACACTTCAGGAAATTCAGTTCAGCAGCACTGAGCAGCACAGACCGATTCATCCAGTAAGTGGCTGCAGCTTTCTGGCAGAGTTCGAAATGGTGCTAAATGGGAAGGAACAGGTGCTCAAATTTTCATTGATTGATCCTCAGGGGGAAAAGATAAAGGGGAAAAAATAACACTGCAATGGCACAGAAACATCCCTTTGTGAGGTTCTGCTTCTTCAGGCTGAGTGGCGACAAAATACATTTCATTCAAAAGGTGTTTATTACAGAGCTGATTATAACAGCGCCCACGGCACCTTTTATACATGACAACTCCCTTAATAAATTACATGTAACAGAGAATCAGCACATGGGAATTAAAGTCTTAAATATTCAATTCACCTTACTTAAACCCTCACAGAAAGCTCACTGTGAAAAATCAAATCATCTTTTCATCCATCTCCCTGTTGCTGTGACATCAGAGAGGGGGTATCATCATGCATGAAAGAAGGCTTCTGCAGTTATACTGAAGTAATTCTACACAATGTCAATGTACAGTGAAGGACAGTACATCATTATAAGCCCAATTTGTCACCTATATACCTAGTTTAACCTAATTATTACCAACATGTAGTCCACCTTAAATCATACCCAGCCCTATAGTTACAGAGAGGGTTAAGCTCCATAGAGGATGAGGGTTTATATCAGCTGTACTACCACCTGAGCAATGTCTCAAAAGCTACACAATACACAAATACAATGAAGTATGGTAGCACTTTGTCTGCCAGTAGTGGTGATGTTTATTTTTAATTTCAACACTTAAACTATCATAATAATACATCTGTCACATAAGAGACCCTTTGTAGTAATTAACATGCAATACATTTGTATCATGTTTTTCGAAAAAGGATAATTTTTCTGCAATTTATTTTGATACTGTTAAATCACGTGCCAGAACCAGAAGTTTGATTTGAGTCATCAGTGAGTGAAATTAATTTTAAAAGGTTAAAGCAATGCTTCAACTGAAGGATAATTAAAATGGGCATCATAATATATATTTTTTTTACCGCCTAACAAATTAAACATAAGTGCTATAGAAGTTGGAGCTACATGGGTGTTTAATTTTCAATATGAAAGCGATCCAAATTTGGAAGCATACCAAAACAGACACCGAGCTGAACAGTCTGTACTGCGGTTAATCAAATGTTCTCTGGATGATAAGATTGAAGGCAGAATTTACAGTTAATATTTGCCAAACACACGCTTTTCTTAAACTAATTGAACTGAACCCTTGGCAAACACACAGCCGGAGGCAAAGTCCGTTGTGATGGGTCCAGAAAAGTTGGTTTATTTGCACCAGGAGCATCTTAAATTTTAAACTTCAAAGCAGTGCTGCAGCCAAAAAAAAAAGTGATTCAAATCTAGACTTAAAACCATGATGCCACTTTCTCACATTGCAAATAGGGAAGGGTTAAACAGGAATCTAACAACCTTCTATATTCATTTAAGAAGGGATTTTTGTTTTAAAGCAGCTAAAACAAAAAACAAACAGGGTGTCACTCACGAGAGCCAGTGTGTTATTGAATTAGCTCTAATTACCAAGTGAATGGCACTTGTGAGCAGCGAGTGGAGAGGAGCCTTCTGCACTGCTGGGCTACACAATGAGCCGGCCTATACGGTGTCACACAGAGCACGTGACCCGCATTACAGCCAAGAGTCATTCTGGGCCTCTTCCAAGAGCAATACACAGCACAGTTTTTAAAACAGGCTGGTTCCATGACACCCCTGAAAAGATCCCCTGTTCTTTATCTCCCTGCCTATTCTCTCGAGACTGGTGCACACACTACCCTTTCTCTCACTGAGAATTTAATTAACGGAATGCTACTTTTCCAAGATTAACAAGAAGCAAACGCATAAATAATACAAATGGCATGAGATGCTACTTCCAGCTGAAACTCACACCTGGCATCCGGCGGAAATGTTTACTACTGTTTTGACTTCCCTGCACTGACTGCCAGCATACTTTCAAATGGATGTAACAGATTATTAGTTTAGCGTTTCCTTAATCATCACCTTAGGTTTCATAGTGCTGTAACTGCTGAGTGTTTCCTAAGGTGAAATCAAATACACAGAGAGCCCTTGCCCAGAATGGATTGCCACGCGTCATTTTCACAGGTTAGCTTCCCTTCTTTAGCTGTACTAACTAGTTACTAACAATATATCTGGATCTGTAAAAAGAGACCTAAGCAAAAAACGTCATCCTAGAAGAGATAAAATAAAGCAAATCCTTGTATGTGCAGGGCCCCTGCCTCGTTTCCTTTAAACACAGTCAAATGACAGTAAAATTTCATGAATTACAGCTGCACAGGAATAAATCTTATGAACTACATTGTATTGCGGTTATTATTTAAAGATTACTGTAATAACCACACTGGTGCCATCGACATGCGTAAGCGATTTATAAGGAAGGTGTTCAGCACCTTGGAGAGCTCTTGGCACAATGCAGGCTGGAGGTTCATGGGTCCAACTCATGCTACATATTAAATATATTATCAAGAATTCGTACACAAGCATTCAGTATCCGAATTCTCTGGGTGGCATAAAAAAACATACAGTAATTCAGGCAATAAAACAGCAGTGGGGGAGGGAGTCTTCATGTGAGGGGGATGGTGGTCGATTTACTCCTTCGGCAGAGATCTTCTGTAATTCACATATCCCTATTCCCCACTGCACCGTCTGCTGGATTTTTATTATTTCATTTTATTTGTGTTTATTTATTTAGGAACATGACGGATGAGGCACTGTGGATCGAAGAAAGTACTCTTCTAAAGAAATGCTCTGCATGGCAAACTAGGCTCCTGAGCTGACTGAGGCAAGACAATGTATTCACATAATGGTGCCCAGCAGGTAGAGTAGGTTGATGTGTAGCTTCTCTATTTGTCAGCTATTGAGACTGCTGCTACAAACACTTCTTTAAAATAAGCTTTGCAACCTGTCTCTGCCGTGGTATTAGCAATTATAACATCAGTCATTATCTCGGTGCAATAAGCCGAGAGAAAGCATGTGAATTTAAGCTATTGCTAAAACAAAAACAAAATTAAACACGGCCCCCAACAAGTACACACATTATAAAAAAAAAAGACAAAAAATAATAATTAAAATATTTTGTAAATACATTATCTACAAGAACCAAATGCATTCTGGGGGAGGATAAATTTATTGTAAAGTAAGGCACCATTTACAAAACCTCTCTAAAGTTCAACAAGGTAGCCCAAATATATCTATCCAGTTTCTCATGCAGTCCAGCTAATTGTCATTTCCCAGGTTCATGATCAATTTATGCTGCCAAAGAGTTAGCGATTATTTTTATATACTCTATAGAGACAGTGTTAAAATATTTACAAGCCGTACTGGAAGTTCATATTTATTTGGAAAGCTATCCAAGAGAGTGTGAGGAATCGGGAGATATTTTTAGGGCTGCCTTTCTGAACCTTTGTGGATAACCTTCCAAGAAACTATATTTCTGTCCGGCCTCAACCCAACCCTGCAAACTCACAGAACTGGATTAACGCTCTTGATTTCTTAAGAGGAATTAGAGACTCACCTAAGCAGGAGTTCTTTTGGTAGCTTTTTATTAATGGGCGCCTCATCGTTGTTTGAGAATACCTGCAAAAAAAACAAAAATAATAACAATAAATAAATGGAAAAAATAAATGACTGTAGACTGTAAGACTGAAAATAGAATAGAAAAAATAGAGCTACTACACTACCATCAAATCAATTGATCACATATCTATTGGAATGTCTGTTGTACGGTCACAGTGTAATACAATGCCTAATTGAAAGCAGTGTATAAAATGAAATGGCACTCATTAACTCAATTCTTAGCCTCAAGTATAAGCTAAATACAATAAATATATAAAAAAGTCCAAGTTTATTATCAGCAATCATTTCTACAGCGTTGATCAATACAACACTGACAGATGCTGAATACTCTTTTATGGAATTTATTTCAAAAGCACTTCTCCATGGCTGAAGTGAATTATTAACTATTACTCTGAAGAAGTCAAACTGGGTGCTGGTGGTACCACGTTAATACATGACCAAAGGCAAAGCTAAATTCCTTTTTTTATTGCTGTTGGATACAGAGGGATGTCAATCTGTTTTAGATTCAGGCTGGCAATCAAGCACGGATCAATCAAAATCAAGGACCAAGACAAACAGCCTCAATGATATCTTTCCAGGACTGGATCCATAGCCATGAAACTCATTCCTTTGCACATCATAATAGCCCTGTATGATTTATCTGGGGGGTGGAGGGAAACATACATTGATCTTTGTAGAAATAAATAAAACTATGCAATGTCATGACAAAATGAGATGAAATCCAAACCTCCTTTCCAAAGACAACAGAAGGCACTGCATGGTGATAATGTTTATGGAAACCAAGAATGCATGTAAATAAAGTCTGAAAATTAAGAACAAGCTGGACTTTAGCTGGACTATAATATTTCAAAGAGTTTGATCTTATTACATCAACCAACTCCATGGCATGATGTAGCCTATGTTTACAGTAGCAATTCAAACGAATACCAGTAATAACAGGATGTGTACTACAGGGGAGGTGAAATTACATCATGACTGAGCTGAAATTAACACCTGCTTGAAGTGGGAAGGATTACTAGCACTGTGTTGTCCCCAAGTCTAGAAGCTAGCACAGTTGTCATTTAAATATTAATAAATTGAATAAATAATCTGGGGTACACAAATAAATCTATTACAATTCTAAACAATGTACAACCCAATTTAGCTATCAATCAATATTTGGAATGTCCCCAAAACACATAAGCGCTCCACTCAAAATACACTATGAACCTGAAGATGAAACCCACAGTAGGTATGGCAAGTCTCCTGCCAACAGTAAAGATCCCTGCAGACAGCGTTCTGGATTTTCATACTTCTGCCTAGACAAATATACTGTTTAAGGTCTATGAAATGAATAGCAATTATTTGGAAAGTAGAAAGTAGCCTGAACAAAACTCAAGGAGCACGAGGCAGTTTACAATGGTCCTGCTCTGCTTTGATAATTTAGATAATTAAAGTACCTGAATCCAATTACTGTTCTCTGATTAGGCTCATCCAAAGAGAGTCACCTTAAAATCTTAACATTAAAAACAGAGAAAACCTGGTGTAAATTGTTTTTAGTTTTTCTCAATCCTCTGTCTTTAACAACTAGGCTACATTTTGTCAGTAAAATCGGTCATCTGTTAGTTGTGCTGAAGCACTTATCTTTTCCCAGAATGCTCTGAATCCCACTTATGAACATGTTTGTTTTTACTTATCTGACAATACCCAGCAGACTGTCTTTTGTAGCTGATAATGAGATTCTGACTTGGGGAGGCAACAACACAGAAAAGTAAAAATGAAAAATAACTTAATACATATCAATGTAGAAAACAGGAAAAACTATATAAACAGCACAACAAATGTAAGGAGGCTGAGTTTTGTATTTGCTTGTTTTTTCCCCTCCATCTCCATCGATTGAATTTAAATATTTTGATCTTTTTGCATTTAAAGACTGCATCATGAATATTTATGTGGACTGACTTGCACAAGAGAGTATAAATCAATTTTCAACAGCTTACATACAATGTTGTGAGATTCACTGGCTTGTCTAAATGTCTTCCTTATGAAACGGCTGCCTTAATGGTGTTATGTTTTCAAGGTTTTAAATTATATCTAAGTGGATTCCTTGTATACCTGACCATAAACTCTTTTGAAGTCACTGTGTGTATTCCAGCACAAAAGATCCCTTTCAACACTCTACAAACAAGTTTAACACAATAGGAATTAACATCCAAAAGTGTCTTTTCATATTCCTATTAAGGTGAACAGGCTCTAGGACACAATGTTTGAAAGTGCACAGGGAGATGCATGAATGTGAATGAATAAGGAAAAGTGAAACGGAATACCGTGATATATATATATATATATATATATACACACACACACACACAACAAAATATGTTTGAGACAAATAATCTGTAAGAAACAAGTGCTTTCCACACCACGCAAAGGCCTGTGTGGAGGAGCATAATGACAGATCTACGTTGGCATGTCAGCAATTACAGGGAATATACAGTCAATGAGAAGTATGCTCACTCTTTGCAGTATATGGGAAGTGTGCAAACTGTCATTTAAAAAAAAAAAAGTTAATAGCATTCATGTATATTTTGTTTGTTGTAAAGCTTATGTGCCATAATTATTCCCATTATCAGGGAGGGGCTGAGGGTGTTGTGGCAAGACTGAAGCAGCCTAAAGCTCCCACCCGTCTGATAGCCATGAATTGCTCGGGCCCTGTGCAATGCTCCCTGTGAGGTCCCAGTCGCTGAGCCGAAGACAGCTCTACAAGTGTTTGATATTTACTGTGGGTTCAGCATGGTATTTGTTGTAGACCTATGCCAATGCAATAGCAAGAGCAAGCATAGAAAATGTTCCCCAAGCCATGGAGGGTATGCAAGCTAGAGTTGATGCAGAACTACACACGTGGCTGATTCAATCAAGAAAAGCTGTAGTGCCTTAATCAGACCGAGGCAGGAAGGACAGTGTGTCACACGAAGCACCCCCACCTCCGTCTCCCACATCTGCTCAGTAAACAGGGCATTTTAAAAGCCAACAGGTGCTGCAAATGTCAGAAACTCCTGCACTGCGATCTGCAGCCGACAGCTATTGCTCTCCACCAAGTCCCTCTCTCTTGAGCTGCTGGAAAGTTACTGTAGTAGACCTCGGGACAGAGGCATTTCCCTGGATACAATCTGTTCAGCAGATACAGTACAGCAGGGCTATACAGAGGTTGATCAACCTCTAGCTACTGCAAAAAAACAACCAACTACATCGTACACTAGAGAAGAAATATACATTTCTGCATGCGTGTGTGGACAAACAACAACTAAGGAATATGCTTTACAAAAAATGCCAACTCTAGTCTTAACAGTCTGAAATTTACAAAAAGATCACCGAACTCGTGAAGGTAAAGGGGAAGCATAATCACTTTGATGGAAGCAGTTCACATTGAATAAAGAGGGCACACCTTAAAACGAACACATTTCAATGGATTACCATTTAACAGCTCGTCACAGTGTCAAATGCCCCGGGCGTTCTCTGTGACTGTGATTCATACCTCGTTCCCCATTTTTTCCAGTGAAGGCCTCTGCAGAAGGCTGAAACCCTGAATTACAAAAACATTTATGATAGCAAGAACCAAAAAGAAGAAGACTATCACCATGAACAGACAGTGCTATGTTGGAAACTCTGAACTGGTGTTTTAAACAGGGCTTTTTAAATCCTGTTCTGTTGGGAAATTAGGTCCATTTGCTCACAACCTTAATATTTCAGGGTTTCCCACAGCTATATTAATGAAAATGGGTACTTGAATGTCAGAGAAAAAAAAAAAAGTACAAAACTATAAAACATGATCTTGACCCACCCTTCTGCTTTTGTTAAATACAAAAAATACATGCTTTGCAAGTGCACTGCAATAGATAGACAGATATGCAGACTGCTCCCATGAGACTGCAAAATGCTAAATATGTACCCTTCTGGCTGCATTACCACAGGCCGAGTATGGCCAATAACAAGGCCACAGTCTGGTAAGCCCAGCAAAAGCAGAGATGATCAGAAATCCAAACCAGTGCCGCATCTCTGAACTGTGACGACTGTCAACTGACGACCAGGCTCACTCCAGTACTTCTCATCACAGAGGGGCCAAACTAGGAGGTATGGGTATGGGCATGTCTGTGTGTGTGTGTTTTGTGCAGTCTCCCTCTCTGACTGAAGACAAGTACCAGTAGGCCCACTGCAGAAGAGAAAGCAGGTTCTTGAAACCAAAGCCCTTTCTGTGGTGCACTATCTTTAAGTCAACAGGAAAAAGCATTTCACAGCAGATTACTTGGTTGTTTGTTAGGTTTAATTTCTTTGGGCCATAGGGTTCCCTGCACAAAACTAATTGAATCCATTGCAGTTGTTTAATCAACACTGGGAGTGCTCCTGATCAAAAATCTATTTCAGTAATGTGGCATTAAGCATTTTTTGTTTGATGGTTTGTTTGATTCCTTCCTTCTGCCATTGGAGGTGAATTTCTCCTCAGGTCAGCATTGAAATAACAGTGAAGTAGAAGTTTTTTCCATGTTGTCGCTTCCATAGCAGGACACTTCAAATACTTCAAACCACCGAGGCACAGTGCAAACCCCCCATGAGGAAGATCTTGTCATTCAGCGTAATGAGTCTTACTGCCCAAGCAACACAGTGGGAAGAACACTGCTAATTCGGTCTGTCCAAGAGATATTGTAATATAAATCTCACCCTTACAAAGATCTTTTCATCACACGCAAGGATCCCAAAGCCCAGCTCAATAAACAAACACTCACGCCCAGCCACCTCAGAGGACTTTATATGCAGTTAATTTCTTGCTACTTTGGTTTAGCTTCTCCCACCTATAATCCAGAATAGCTTCCAGCCACTGAGGTCTGATGTGGTTACTATATTAAAGAAATAAACAAATCCGGTTGTGCATCAGAATCATGTATTTTATTTGTTTTTTCTTTAATATATAAGGGTAAACAATACTTCCAAAATATCCAGATTGGTTTTGTTGAACATCTCACAAATATACAGTGACTTCACGAGGTATACCCATAGCCAGCTGTTAAATTTCTCTATAGAATAACAAAATCAGACATTTCTAGTATACAAAACAGAACTTTTCCGTTCATTTAAGGTTCAGTGATCAGCTTTAAATAGTCAGCCTAAACCATGTTTAATAAACCCGGGCTTGGGAAGAAATCAAAACTGTCACCCACCCACCAATTATACAATTATAAATGTTGGGATTTGAAGGTGGGTTTTCCTTTCAGAAGAAAGAAAGAGAGCTCTGGCAAACACAAAGTCCTGGGTTTGTAATTTGCAATTTGTTGGGAGGGTGAAAAGTTTGGATTGAATCCAGTCCCAAGTGATCAATTAAAGATCAGAGCTACTGCACCCTCTGAAAACCAGACAAGAAGCAGGTTTCAAGAAACAAGCCGAGGCACACCAAGCTCCAGAACATAAAGAACACTCAGTGGCCTGGAAAAACATTTTCCACTTCGTATTCTCCACACAGTAGCCATAAAGAAGTCAAATATTTCCTGCTGAGCAACCTAAAGGAATGTAAAGAACTCTATGAATGGCTTCTTTAAACAAACCTCTCATAAACACATGCAAAGACACTCATATCCCTGCTTCTCTTCCCTTTTTGCCCCTCGGTGAGAATACAGGTGTCTCTGTACTCTGTACATCTAGGTGGCCCAAATACAAGGAGTAGGCCTTCTTATTGGCAAGCACTACTTGAAAATACCACATATTTAATTGACAGCTTGGCCAAGTAATTCCAAGTTTTAGTTAGTTTGTTTTTAAAAGGACTCCTAGAATCAGATTATTTCCCTTCTGCACAACCTAGCCGAGATTTACACATGCTCAACGTACACCGCCGCTGAACAACTACACAAGGGTTCAATTTTAAGTAGCCCCTAAGAAAAACATGACATCAGCCTGAGGATTCATGTGTGCTGAATAGATTTAAACACTATTAGATGCCGCCAGGGTAAGAATAGCACACCGCGCACCAGATAGACAAACACGGCGTTGGAGACATGAGGTATTGAAAATCTCATTAGCGGTCGAACGGTTTTTAATACCAAGCTCCTGGATGGAACCTATTCAGATCTACTCATCACTGATTACATTTACAATTCCCTCGTGTTAAATCAACTGAATTACCTTAATTAGGCTACTTAGCTGCACTTGGGTTCGACCCGAGGCAATGTAAATGAAAGGCAAGAAAAATACAGAATCGTATGATCTACTGAAACCTAACCAGAAAGATGAGATTTGATGTGGTGCTCAAGTTTGATGTTGGCGTTACTGTAACCTTACATTTAGTCTTGAAACTGCATTGATACAGAATTCTTCTTCTTCTTCATTCAAATAGTAACAAAAACAATAGTTATTAAAGCAAAGAGGTTTTCATCCCCCTATCCTACTTTCCAAAAAACATTGTAGACAGGAAAGGCTGGAAATTGCCTTGAGCAAACCACTTTTTTCTGTCCCAGGTGTTTTAATAGACAGGCTTAGACCCTTCCGTCTACTCGGAAAAAACAATGCGGGAAAACCATCACAGTAGTGTTTAAAGACATGGGACGCAGACTTCAGTCAGTGGTGTGTCCGTAGTTCACGTTTAATGTGCTGTGCTGGTGTGACTCAGTCGATTAGTGCTGTGAGCATGCAGATTAATAAACGATTACATACTGCTCGTTGACAGTGTAAAATTAAATTACACTCCCACTCCATCTGTATGATTTATGTTTGGTTTTTCCTGTAGTAAACTCAGCCCACCGTCCCTATTTATACAAGCTAACTGAGACACCAACTCACCATCATGACGAACACTTGATCTGGGATTACAGGACTGCCTGTGAATCAAACATGCAATGCAATAAACAAGAAAAACACTACAGATATTGTTCCCCAGTTTAAAAGAAAAAGAAGATATGGGATATCTGGACATAATGGTATCTTTTCAGATGAGAACTCAATTATAGCCCAAAGCAAACTTTAAATTCTGAACGGAAAAACAAGGATGGTTGACCCCGAAAGATTAATCAAGGTGAATTAATCCACAGCCTGTTTAAATTCAGGTCTGCAGCAATTTTCCACTCCAGTAATTTGAAGCAATAACCTTCTTAACTTGGTGAGCAACTGCCCTTACCAGTGCAAAACAATTCAAATGATATGCTAAGCTATGACCTGATACTTTAACTTGTTGTATTACATCAGTAGGTTACCTGCCCCCACTTTAAGGCTGAACAACACCCTGAATCCCAACACTAATCAGCATCAAAATTGCAAGCTAGGCCCATACAAATCTACAGTCAGTGGAAAAGCAACGATAACCTTTATGAAGGCCAGAGTTTACTAGGGAGTCTAACCCTACCCCTAGCCCAGACCCAAACATAACCCTTTGAAACACTTCATTTCAATTCACAATCTATCTCAATTCTTCAAAATGTTCTCTAAACAATCTAAATGTAACAGGCAGTTTTTACTTTTGTCTGTATCCCTAATTTAAACTTTGCTTGGCATTATGGAATATTTTAGGTTTGCCGTGGTATTATGGTAAAAGCAAATAAATAAATCCCGACAGAATAACATGACATCACAATAAACTGAGGTTCCTGACTGAAAGCAAAGTTGTTGTTGTTTTAAGTTTATAATGGCATGGGTGTGTGGGAGGGGTTGGTGTGGCGCACAATATTTTTGGTGACTTTGGTGAAAATCCCAAGAGCACCAGGGAAAAATAACTGGAGAACCAACAGAGCAAGAACACATATCCCCCCCCAATTTCATAAACTGGCCAACACCAACAAAGCCCAGACGCATGGGAACTGTTACTTCTGCCATTGTTTAAGCATTATTAAAGAATAATTGGTTTCAATCTCAGGATTAGCATGGTTTTCAAAGCCAGAGGGTTATTAGGCATATAGGGATTTATTACATTCATGGTAAAACCCCTTATTTGTATGAAGCCTTGTGCACGTAATTTAATTTCACATATAACTACCATAGGAAAATACACTGCATCATCATACAAGCCAAAACAGACAACATCTGCCATTTGTGATTCTGTGAAATCCCTAGATGCAGTAAAAACAGACACGGTAAGATTACCTATAGTGAATACAAGCTTGTCAAAGTGGTGTATGCAAGTACTTTATCATCTTGAGGCTTGAATTAAAAATATCTTGTGCCCCCTCTATGAACCGGACTGATAGAATAATCCAGGCAACTCTCGTCTGCAACGCCACATCCTGGACCCAGTGTGTGGAGCTGAGGCAATGTGACAGACCAGGTCATTTCAATTGTCACAGAATAACGAACCTGGCTCAACAGGTAATTTTACTACACACTAGTGAAACATTCATGCGGACATGAATCAGCGTCACAGACATAGGCATGGTGATATTTTCTTTGGATGTTGCCTCCAAAATCCATTGAAACGCACACTCCATAAAAGGTTAATAGACACAGAACTGGACCAGCCATCTGCATGACACTGAGAGACCATGTGGGCAATTCAATTGACCCTGTGTGTGCGCGTGTGACCACGTGACCATTTGAGTGTGGCAGAACAGTCGGACCAAGAGTCAAGAGGCAGCTATGCCAGGGAGCTTGGGCAGAAAGAGAACAAAGTCCAAGGGGCAACTTCCACAGCTGCAGTTCCCACCGCCTTTAAAGAACAAACAAACTGAACAGAAGCTGGAACGTGCCCATCACAAAAGAGCCTCCAACCAGTGGGCAGGGTTTATTTTTTATCCTTTAATACACCCCAATAATGAACAGCCAATTGTTATTCAACTCGACTCACCGATACAACTCTGGCTTCAGCCAGGAAGAGATGAGGCCAACATACACACATGCTTCGATTCCTGCTTTGTCAAGCCATCTGCTGCCTGTGTGGCTGGAATGCTGAACAACAACAGGTCTGCAGTGCCTGGTGGAGCTCTCACTCACAATGCCACAAACTCACGCGTGCTCAATCAAGGGAAAGTTGCAAAGCTTTCAGACGTTTGTGCATGACACCCAAGAGCTTCTGAATACACCTGGGATAGGAAATTTGGATTTTGTCTTGCACACAAGTTATGGATGAAATGTATTATGCTGTGACAAGTGGAGGTTTTCACTACTTAGGCTTTCATAACATGACCTGGCACACTTAGCCTGCGTAATACACAAGTAATCTGAAAATCTCTGGAGCTCATGTGAATTAACAGATGAAGAACCATTTCTGCAATGGTACCTCGTAGAAAGGAGAAGCAATTCAAATATTGAAACTGTGCAGGAATGGTCACAAGTGCGTGGGGGCGGGGGCGGTCCTAGAGTAAATAACTATTTATGGATACATTTTGAAACAGTAATTCCCTTTTGACTAGAGTATGTGTTATTATTAACCGAGTCAGAGTTCGGTTAAGATGGGCATGTCATTGTATTTTCCTTTAAAAGCATTTCTCGCTGATGTGAGGAAATTCTCCTTTATAACTTGATCAATACACTCATGCACTGTTGGACATGCGGAGTGTCCTGAAGTTTCACGGGTTGTTTCCGTGACCCTTGTTCGTGAACCGTCATGTAGTTTTTTGGAGAAGGTACCTCTACTTGTGTATAGAACCCTTAATTCTGCGATTCTGTAGAAACTTGGATTCTGTCTCTACATGCTTATACACTCACCTAAAGGATTATTAGGAACACCTGTTCAATTTCTCATTAATGCAATTTTCTAACCAACCAATCACATGGCAGTTGGTGTGGTCCTGGTCAAGACAATCTCCTGAACTCCAAACTGAATGTCTGAATGGGAAAGAAAGGTGATTTAAGCAATTTTGAGTGTGGCATGGTTGTTGGTGCCAGATGGGCCGGTCTGAGTATTTCACAATCTGCTCAGTTACTGGGATTTTCACGCACAACCATTTCTAGGGTTTACAAAGAATGGTGTGAAAAGGGAAAAACATCCAGTATGCGGCAGTCCTGTGGGCGAAAATGCCTTGTTGATGCTACAGGTCAGAGGAGAATGGGCCGACTGATTCAAGCTGATAGAAGAGCAACTTTGACTGAAATAACCACTCGTTACAACCGAGGTATGCAGCAAAGCATTTGTGAAGCCACAACACGTACAACCTTGAGGCGGATGGGCTACAACAGCAGAAGACCTCACCGGGTACCACTCATCTCCACTACAAATAGGAAAAAGAGGCTACAATTTGCACAAGCTCACCAAAATTGGACAGTTGAAGACTGGAAAAATGTTGCCTGGTCTGATGAGTCTCGATTTCTGTCGAGACATTCAGATGGTAGAGTCAGAATTTGGCGTAAACAGAATGAGAACATGGATCCATCAGGCCTTGTTACCACTGTGCAGGCTGGTGGTGGTGGTGTAATGGTGTGGGGGATGTTTTCTTGGCACACTTTAGGCCCCTTAGTGCCAATTGGGCATCGTTTAAATGCCACGGCCTACCTGAGCATTGTTTCTGACCATGTCCATCCCTTTATGACCACCATGTACCCATCCTCTGATGGCTACTTCCAGCAGGATAATGCACCATGTCACAAAGGTCGAATCATTTCAAATTGGTTTCTTGAACATGACAATGAGTTCACTGTACTAAACTGGCCCCCACAGTCACCAGATCTCAACCCAATAGAGCATCTTTGGGATGTGGTGGAACGGGAGCTTCGTGCCCTGGATGTGCATCCCACAAATCTCCATCAACTGCAAGATGCTATCCTATCAATATGGGCCAACATTTCTAAAGAATGCTTTCAGCACCTTGTTGAATCAATGCCATGTAGAATTAAGGCAGTTCTGAAGGCGAAAGGGGGTCAAACACAGTATTAGTATGGTGTTCCTAATAATCCTTTAGGTGAGTATAAATGGATTTGGCACTGGAGTAATGCATCAAAATAGTACATCGTAATAAATTAGGAGTTCTACGATTTTTTTAATTTCAGGTATGGGTTTCTAAATACAACATACAGTTTTAATTTCAAACTCCAGCACCACAACAAATGTGTAGTTACTGACAGCATTTCACTTGTTCAGGGAAAAAATAGGATTTAATCATCTGTACTATAAACATAGTGCATGATCCATCTGTCATCCGCAGTGGAAAGAGAGGGGGGGAACCTCCGGATGAGCATTGAAATCAAGCCTACAAAAAAGATAACCAATTAATTCTTGCTGATTGGTACTGAAAAATTATGTAGCTCAAAAACAATAAAAATGAGAAATCTCATCTTGCAAATCAACATGCAGTACTTGGAACAGGTTCCATAATACTTTAAGGTTCATGAACACTCAGTTTTAAACCCTGCCCAGTTGTCAAAAAGGCACTGCCTGAAAACATTCTCTCTCTCCCCCTCTCCCTCCTACCATTAACTACAGTTTGAAAAATCAAGTTCAAACATATGGCGTTAAGATGTCTGAAACATTGTGATTTACAGAGAAGTAATATTATTATTAGTTTAATTCTGCAAGGGGGTGGATTTGCAAAATTATTCTGAGAACCTCCTCCAGAGTTCCAAAAAGAAGAATACAGAAGGTTGCGATTATGAATATTATAAGCCTTTTTATCCCCCATTATAATTCCCATGTCAAGGCAACTTCTTCTCAATGCGGATTTACAGGGAGGAGTGGCCAAAAAAAAAAAAAAGATTGTTTCCGTGACCCTTGTTCGTGAACCATCATGTAGTAAGGTATTAATAAATAAATGCTTTATTTCTATTACGCATCTGGTCCAGGATTTTCAAGAAATTGTTTATTAATACTTGGACCAAATCAAATCTATGAATCACAGATTACATTACACAAACTTCCACAGGGTAGAGGTTTGTTCTTTGCAATTTACGAGTAGGTCAAAGGATTGATTCAGTCTAGGCCTAGGAAAATGGAAGCAAAACTGTCCATTATGTGAGGCACGGGTCTTGTGATGAGTTTTACATTTTGGGCATTTGATTTTCTTGTTGATGGGTTTTTACAGAACACTGCCAAGTCAAATAGAAAAATACATAGTGCAAACAGGACATGCATGATAATACCAGTTTGCTCCTCCAGTGACATTTAAACCTGAGATAATCCTCTTGCGCAGTGCAGGGGATTTAAAGAACAGTTGCCCTGTATGATCAGTGGCATTACAGGAGTCAAGTGTTCAAGGAGAATATGCCCCTATAGGTATACAACAGGTGTGGGGAAGGTGGTATAACACAGCACACACCACACATCAATCCCTTCACACGCACGCACATAGTAACCAGACTCAGCATCAAAACCAGGAAGGTGTACAGTCAAGGCCAGGGCGTTCACATTAGGAGTTAGTGACCTGCTGTTAACACACAGCGTGGAAAACATGTCACCGTGCATTATGCCAAAACAGGCAGGCTTGTGTGTTCACAGCAGGGGTCCTCCAAGTATCAAGGAGGATGGGCCGACACAGCGCAGAAGCAGCAAAAACCAAATGCAAGTGTGAAACTTTCGCAGGCATCAGACCTTTTAAAAACAAAAAGAAAAAACAGAAGAAAAACGATTGTTGCAGACACTTTGAAATGAAAACAAAAACAACTTTGCTACTGATTTAAAGAAATAAAACATGACAGGATACAGAGATTTCTCACGCAGATAAAAAAAAATAAAAATAAAAAAAAAAAATGAGGAAAAACAAAAACAAAACATCTATAAAGAGCTTCACAGTCTGGAAGGACATTCAACACAGCCGTCTCAGCTGCAACCTTGGATGAAACCAATCAATAACATACGAATCTCTGAATTCAGACAATGTATCAACAGGGAGCTTGCACAGAAACGCACACATACATACAGTGAGGGAAAAAAGTGATCCCCTGCTGATTTTGTACGTTTGCCCACTGACAAACAAATGATCAGTCTATAATTTTAATGGTAGGTGTATTTTAACAGTGAGAGACAGAATAACAACAAAAAAATCCAGAAAAACGCATTTCAAAAAAGTTATACATTGATTTGCATGTTAATGAGGGAAATAAGTATTTGACCCCTTCAACTTAGTACTTGGTGGCAAAACCCTTGTTGGCAATCACAGAGGTCAGACGTTTCTTGTAGTTGGCCACCTGGTTTGCACACATCTCAGGAGGGATTTTGTCCCACTGCTCTTTGAAGATCCTCTCCAAGTCATTAAGGTTTCCACAGATTTTCTATGGGATTAAGGTCTGGAGACTAGCTAGGCCACTCCAGGACCTTAATGTGCTTCTTCTTGAGCCACTCCTTTGTTGCCTTGGCTGTGTGTCTTGGGTCATTGTCATGCTGGAATACCCATCCACGACCCATTTTCAATGCCCTGGCTGAGGGAAGGAGGTTCTCACCCAAGATTTGATGGTACATGGCCCTGTCCATCATCCCTTTGATGCGGTGCAGTTGTCCTGTGCCCTTAGCAGAAAAACACCCCCAAAGCATAATGTTTCCACCTCCATGTTTGACGGTGGGGATGGTGTTCTTGGGGTCATTCCTCCTCCTCCAAACACGGCGAGTTGAGTTGATGCCAAAGAGCTCGATTTTGGTCTCATCTGACCACAACACTTTCACCCAGTTCTCCTCTGAATCATTCAGATGTTCATTGGCAAACTTCAGACGGGCCTGTACATGTGCTTTCTTGAGCAGGGGGACCTTGCGGGCGCTGCAGGATTTCAGTCCTTCACGGCGTAGTGTGTTACCAATTGTTTTCTTGGTGACTATGGTCCCAGCTGCCTTGAGACCATTAACAAGATCCTCCCGTGTAGTTCTGGGCTGATTCCTCACCGTTCTCATGATCATTGAAACTCCACGAGGTGAGATCTTGCATGGAGCCCCAGACCGAGGGAGACTGACAGTTATTTTGTGTTTCTTCCATTTGTGAATAATCGCACCAACTGTTGTCACCTTCTCACCAAGCTGCTTGGCGATGGTCTTGTAGCCCATTCCAGCCTTGTGTAGGTCTACAATCTTGTCCCTGACATCCTTGGACAGCTCAAGTGGTAAGAGACTCCGTAGATGAGAAGATAATCACAGCTTGCCAAGTACAGTACCCCCAACAAGAGCTCTCACACAAACTCTTCCCTCGATCCACCACAATCTGTACAGAATTAGAGCAGCTGCGATCGACAGTGTACAGTTGGGATGGTGCTAGATTTTGGGGTAGCACTAGTTTTTGTAGTAACGACATACTATGCACATATCAAATTGATACTTCAGTGTGAGATTCAAAATATAATTAAATTGTTGCATTTTTACGTGCATGCTGAAAGCAGGTGGGGTGACTGTAAATTCTATGTTGGGAAGAAAGTGTGCATATAACACTAGACAGTTTTTGTTTTTTGTTTCTGGGAACAAACAAAAGCAGTAAAGCATCATATTTAAAATATACAAACAATACAAAAAAAATGTCCTCGAACAGCTGACTGCCTATAGAGAGCCCTCTATATAAGTACCGGATTATATGCAATACTGGAAATGGATCAACAGCACGGCCCTCAATCCTCAAAGCCTTTGATCCCTCACCTTTCGGAGGCAACTCATCCACTATGGAGGGGGGATGTGTACTGAACTCACAGTACATAATGCATTTTTCAGTGTCAACACTTCAGCCCCCATCTAAATCGATAACTATTTGCATCTCTGTAAGTGTAGGAATTAAAATAACTCATTAATTTAGCCTCTCAATCTGTATTGTTGAACTCTCCAATACAGCATGCTTAAGTGACCAGAAGTGTGTTCAAAATTTAACATGACTGCAGGACCTCAAGGGCCCTCACGTTTCCACATGAAGAGGAGGGACATTCCTGAACAGATTATTCCAGATTCAGAGGCAGACAAGAGGAACTGCTAATGGTTAATGGGATGATCTCTAACTGATTGGATTTGGGACATATTCCATGTAATCTCAAGTTATTTCGGAGGGAGAGCACAAAACACGTTTCAAGGGAATCCCGTGACTCTTGCAAGTCGGAAAACAAAGAATGATCCAATTCGGAGTGTTCAACAAAAGTAACTAAAGGAGGAAGTCTTGCTTTAGAACAGCGTGGTTTCAGACTTTCTGGTTTGCAAAAATAAGGTTTCTTTACAATCCCTTCTGTCTGTCATTCCACTTGTGAGCAGCAAGGACAAACCTCACAATGGGTGTTACTCTGCCATTTACTGAACCAATCTGACCTTAGAAATGTATTGTGTGGCTCGTTTCCCTTTTGTTCAGAAAAAGATGCAGTATTACCTGTCACTTTCCCTTGCAGTGCACATATTGAAAAGCACACTTCTTGAAAGGCAGAAGATAATAAGCAAGAGCTCAGCAAAGACGACGGAGAAAATATTGTTTGGGAAGATGTCACAAGAACCTTTTGGCCCCTTTCAGAACATCCAACCTTGGTCACATCGAATTAAAATATAAACAAACAGATGGGTGCGTTACACTGTGTTTGTAAGTAGACAATTAAAATGTTCATGCTATGTGGTGTATTCATGATACATTAATGTGATCAGGGAAGTGCTTACATAAATGGCTATATCCGTTTCAATGTTCCTGTTAATTCCAGACAGCTGGATATGAAATAAGTTGACAGCTTTGTAAAATATAGGCCTGCTCTCTAAACCATGTTATCGCTGCCAACCAAGTGGAACACAGCAAGATCCACTCAAGATGAAGCAGCCAATGGCCTCTCAGCAGCCTGGAAAACTGTGTGCATGAAAGAGCATGTGAGGGCAAACGGAGACGGTCTACTGCAAAGCCACTGCATGCAGTCATCTAGGTTTAAATCAAGTGTGCTCTAAGTTAACAAGCCCTGTACATCTGAAAAAGTGTCAGTTTGAAGAACGCCATTGTCATAAACAATATCCTGTTTTCATTAGGCACTATATACATTTATAATACAACATTATTTTTGCAAACAGGCCCAACAGCTACCGAGTTATTCCATTTTGTCTTACAACAAATGATGTTGTACAGAACTGATATCAGAGTCAAATACTCTACAGATACTGCTACTGATACAAATCTCACGTTAACCTTGGTTAATACAATTTACCACTAATGAAACAATCTCGGGAGGAGTTTGCCACCTTTCCCCTCAACCTCTACGGAGGACAGACAATGAAGGGAACAACAGATGTCACTTCCCGTCATCCTCACCTATGCCACAGATCATGGGAGGACGATGGTTTCCAATCTTTCCTCAGACACAAGAGAGTGATGTCTGTCAGAGATCGTACACCCCACACACTTATGCACAACAGCAGGACACCATCCAATGAACAATGTTGGCTAAAGGAATATTGGCTATTGGAATGTATGTTTTTCTGTTGTTTTTTGTTTCTATGTAACTTCTGTAAAGCACAAAAACAACAATAATTGATCATCGATCATGACATATATTTGTCAATATTTCAATAATGGTGTTCCAGGACAATGGGAAACCAGCTCCTTCAGTTTACTGCGCATAATCTGATCAGCAGAAAATTACACAAATGATACTCAGGAGGTCATGTTGACAGACCAGGTTCAAACACATTGCCAGATCAGCCTGTTTAAACAGAGGAGAAGTGATCCTTCTAAAATGGCAAGTTCTGTGTTTTTTCCCCTTAAAGATGTACAATTCATCACTGCCTATAAAAGCTACAACAAAAGCACATATTTGCTCAGAGACAGCAAGAGATAAAGACTACTTTTGTCCTGTGCCCTTAGACTCATGACTGCTCCGAAGCAAACTGCAGCTAGACTGAAATCTTTGAGAAAGAAACAAATAATTTAAATACAGCAAGATGTCTTAAACAAGCTGTGAAGAAAGCACCATGCAAATACCAGGGAAAGGAACCAATTTAGTATCAACATAATCAAAAACTTAACACTGATTTTATTTATTTTAACATTGATTTTATTACCACTTAAAAAGGTGTGATGTAAAGGCCAATTATTCTCAACCCCTATTGCTTTCAGGTACAGACTGAGGGCCATGCCGAGTGTCCCCTCCTCTCTGAAGAACAAAACGACCCTTTGTACTTCCTTCTGATTGGTCTAGCATACCATACAAAAGACCTTTTGCCACAATTAAGTTCCATACATTTTCCTTTGCTGGTAAGATCTGTAGTTAGCATTAGCATATGTCCTCTGTCAATGGTATGCGTATGAATAGCAATTATTAATTAACAAATGCCAGTTGCAATCTGTGAAGGTATGAATGTTTCAAACCTGTCCTACTATAATTTCCAGGCACCTCATAATGTTCTGATCAGTACACTCACAGAGAAACTGGAAGAATAAAAAAAAGCACTTCTCTGATGCACTTCTACTCCATCAGATCATATTCCGCAACATCATGCCTTCGGGGAACATAACTCGGCGCAGTTTAATACAAAACTTAAAAATATAAAAGGGACTGCGATTCTTGAATGGCTTATGGCCAAGCACTGTACCTGTGATGCACTGACTCCACAAAACCCCACTCCTGCGGACAGCAGCAGCTTATCTCCATGATGTTATGTACACCGAGTCCCTTATTTGCATTACTTGAAGTACAAGGACATAAATGAAAGTACTTTAAAAGCAAAGGCAAATATATGAATGTGTGAATATGTATCAATAAGTCACTCTAAACTAGCCATACTGTGGAATACTCTTTGGTGGGGTTTAGCTGTGTAAAAATATGACCATTTTACTCCTTACCCCCGCAATTCAGCATTCTGCAGTGTTATGACTAACATTACCATCACATCAAATTTGACAACTGTTGCTGGCCTAATGGCAGACCAGCTCACACCCCGTCACACAACCCCAGAAGGTCAAAAGATAGACTCCATATTAAAATATATATAACATTTTATGTATTCCTCACACTGCAACATTGATTCGTAAATGGGTAAATGGCCACGAAAAACGCAGGCCATTTAGGGAAAGAGCTTTCCCCATCCCTATTGTTAATAGTGATTAAGACAGATGGGAAAATCTTTGTTACTGAGCACATCATTTATTAAACTGAGACACCCTCCTTCAGACTCACTTTTAATTTGTTTTAGTGTTAGTTTTAATTTGCAAAGACTATCAGAAACTAAAGATACTGCAATACATCATCATACAAGTGGAAAATTAACCTGGCAACATTGATAATGCTAAAAAAACAAACAAATTCAACCAGCAGGACTGTTAACTGCATTTGAAATAAAATATTGTGGAATTAAAATAAATGTATTTTCATCTTCAACATCACATATCATTGCCAAAGCAAATCTTGCTAAATATTTCTGCTTGCATTCAGATAGGTTTCAGCTTCAAGTTCAAGATAGATGGATCAGCCTTGGAAGCAATGAATGATGCTAAAAGAAAATAAATTAAATAGTTTCATGAAATCTAATAGTGTTTCCTTGTTACACACTTGTGAATCAGTGAGTGTTAAAAGTATTAAAAAATACATAATATATAATACAGAGACACATACAGAATTTTTTATGACCAAGTGCAAGTAAATAAAGGCAGGGCAGGTATTATCTATTGGTTGTCAAAAGAGAACATGGTGGGGTTGTGGTAGAAGTTAGAATGATACTAGATCAGACCGGCAAACTAAGACCAAGTGACCCCAAAAAACTAAAATCGTCTCAAACTCAAAAATGTCCCAAATAGTGACGCCACAGTGCAACAAAATCATTTTCACAGCTTTCACATTTCTGTCTCATTAATACAACACAACCCTAATCAATTTAAGTTTAATATGCCTCATTAGAGTTATCCATGGAATAAATTATGTCATATGTAAGGATGTAGTACTAACACATCTTAAGACACTTCGAACAGCTTTGCATATATTCATTGAACACAGGATGTGACACACAGCACGCTTTTTCACAGTTGGTTTTTTGTTTGTTTTCTTGCAGTGTGGACAGATTGCTGAAGTACGTTTAATGACAGACCAGTATTTCAACAACTTGGCTTCATTGTGGAATTAGAAGTGTATTGGTTGCTGTGATGAACAATTCAAAGTAAATCTGACCACCAGCATGGTTTCCAAGACAAAACAAAATCACAACCTCCTGAAAGCATTTGCTACTGCCATTTCAATTCAGCCCTAGTCTTACACTCTGAGGCTGTAGTCTGTGTAATATTACCAATTGGCGTAAAGCTTCTGTCTCAACCTGTGTAGGAAATGATGGGACCAGTCTTAAAATTGACGTGCCTCTCTGTGAATGGTTGAGCTGCAACATTCTAGTCTGAAACCGGTCTGCAAACTGCATCTGTTTAAGGAGCACACATTGTTTTCCTTTCTCATGAACTGGGGTGGATGATTCCATCATTTTCACATCCCCTGCCCACAGTACCCAGGCTAGAGAAGAGAACGGCAGTGTGTACACAAGCCCAATCCCCAGAATGCACTGCACCTGCAAACAAGGTACGCTCAACTGTTAACCAACTTTCTACGTTCAATCCAGGGCCTGTGCTCATATAGTGAGATGTGGTCCATTGTGTGTGCAGACGTCACACTGTTGTAATCCCAATACCTAAACTATTCGATGCAATGTTGCGTGAAAAATCAGTGCACAACCACAGCAACGCACTAAGAAATAGAAATGGAATGCAGATTGGTAATATGGTTAAAACAGTAAGAGTCAGTTGGACTAAGCAGGAAGGCAAAGATGGATTTTTTCCGATTACTTTTTTTTTTCCCCCTTCCCCTCAGAAGATTGAAATCTAGTTCCAGTTTTTTGGATTGTTTGTTTAAATTGAAAACTTATCAGTTTGTACCCTATTAAGTATTTACAAAATAATTAAATCTTACAGATAAGACTACATGCTGAACTTCCAAGGCTCTGACTATGATATAAAGAGTTAGGGATTACTTCTGAGGCGTGTTGTTTTGGTCAGATGAAAATTAAACAAGAATGATGGATAACACAAACACACACACAGAAATTATATTTCCCATAAGGGACTGGGCATATACTCATTACATTTGTTGAATAATCATCATCATCAAAACTGAAGGGCTTTTTCTTCTGCATCTACCTTGGACTAATCCAAAACACCTTTTGCAAGAGGAGGCAAAACCTATTCAACTGCAGAGGGAATAAATGTCTGAACCGCAGCGCAAGCATGAAGCCCACCCCACAGACACAGACAACACATATTCTCACCCAAGCCCCCTTTTTGAACTATGGCACTTGATAGCCGACTCCCCTCAGGCTGTGAACATATGCAATACACAAACAGCCTACAGTATAAATACAGGGCATTCGCTGACACTGCTGGTTTGCAATGCCCCTTTTCCTTACATTGCGAAACCAATATCCATACACCACTGGTTTCAAACCCTGGAGGTGAAAAATAAAAATCAACTGAAGAAGAAAAAAGAACAATAAAAATGGCATAGAAAAAAAATATATGTTCAGTGTTATCGCCAACAGAAGTTGAACCGATACGTTCGTTCCTATCTATATCCTAATTTTTAAGCAGGAGAACAATAACAGCTCGTTAAAACTGTCTGTACTAAAGTGCAACAGGGATGTAACGCGTTATGCTAAAATATAACCGCCTGCAGCCCTGCCACCGTCATCGGCTGCTGCAAAGACACCGCGGGACTTCGAGTGACCCTTGCTAGTGCTAGTGGGCTCCAGCAAAAGCGAACAAAAGCCTGCGCCTCGGCGTGCTACCACAGAAGTGGACACCCAGCCCCGGCCACCAGAAACCACTTTCCCCACGCACAGCCACGGCGACCCGCAGGAGCCTACCTCAAACCTGCCCTTGGTGATGCCGTTCATGTCAGCAGCAGGCGGGTCGAGCGGGCACCAGCGCTAGCCCGGCACCAGCACCAGCGGCGGGGGTGTGGGATTGTTCTGGCCGGGGGGGAGGGTTGCGCTCACAGCGGCACGGACAGCCCGTCTCCGCGGCCCGCTGGCCCTGTGTCTCTGCCTCGGCCGTGGCAAGGATTCAATTATTCCCGGGCGGGCGGGCGGGCGAGCTACTCCCGGGGAGCTAGCAGCGTCTGTCGTCTCCCGACTGGAGCAGCGCACGGCAGCCACAATAACAATAATAACATGGAGGAGACGGCCTGCCTCCCTGACCTCACTTCCGCTGGCTCTCAAATCCGATCACAAGACCGCGGCGGAGGACGTCCTGCCTGTCCGTCTTTCTTTCCGTGCTCGGGCGCCACACCGCCGACTGTCAGCTTTGGAGGGTAGCGGGGCTGCCTGCGAGCGGAGGCGCCCATTACGAGCTGCCGAGTGCCCGTCCGCGTCTGTGTTTCTTTCCCCTAATGCAGGGACTGGTGTTTGGGGGAGGGGAGGGGGTGTGGTGACGTCATTTCTGCGGGAAAAGTGCGCGTGGCCGCTTTGTTTTGATTGTGAGTCCCCGTGCAGCCGTGCTGTCATCAATCAATCAATCAATCAATCAGTCCGTCTATCAAATGTGATGTGTATAGCGTCCTTTCGGGGGTAGCCACAGATTGACAAACCGACAACAAAATTAACAAATACATAAACCATGAACAATGTATAAAATCAACTAAAATGAACCATGTCGGTCAGTGCTGTGCCGGACATACTCCACCGCTCCACCCCCCCAGACGTCTGTCCCCATCTGCCGGGAACTCGATGAAGCAGATGGACTTCATCAGAGAGTGCTTGCATCCCACTCCCTTCAAAAAAATGAACTTTGATTCCTACAGCACTTACCTAATCTTCCTTTACCCAGAAGCAACGCCTGGGGGCGCCCTGATCCCGGTTAAGAACAGCTTCAGTCCACATAAGTAGTAAGTTGGTAAGTTGATTGGTTTTGTATTTTGCATTTTATACATACAAATTTAAAATTAAAAGAGCATGAGAGATGATTTTTGAACCTGTGCTGTACTTCATATTGACCCTGTTACAGATATTGGCCCTGTTTGGCCTGAACACTTTAAATATTCTCTTTGTACAAAAGTAATATACTATCAATGTATACATGTGATTAAAGGAATGTAATTATTATATTAATTAAAATTAATTGAATACATACTTGAATGATATAGTTACATTGTATAGCAATATTCTACCAATAATGCTTAATAAGTAATTGCATTCATATTTTGCTGGATTCTTCTTTAAAATAATATTGCCATTTCAAAGGAGAGTTGTTTTTTGATCGTTTATTTTTTAAATGTTGGATGAAATAAACAAAGATCACAAAAAGACTATATATATATATATGTGTGTGTGTGTGTGTGTGTGTGTTTATTTATTTGTTTATGCACTTTAACGCAATACATAATTCCAGTTCAAGTAAAAATGGCATGTGAATATTTGAGACATTTTCCAAATTAAAAACTTCAAGCCCCATTAATCTGTCCCAAAGACATTTCTTTACATAAGGAAATTATAACAGAAATTTGCAAAGCCAGTAGTAACATTGCATTTAAAAACTAATTTAAAAAACTATTTTAGGCATCCCATTAATGTGGTGTAGTAGAAAATAAAACACTATAGATCCTCCCCCATCCAAACACATGATGATGATTTTCCCCCGGAATTGTAAGGCTGTCAGTTTCTGCTCTGCTACACATACCTGCATAGAAATGTAATGAATGGGAGAATGTAGGGCCAAAAAACTAGACTTAGTGAAGACTGACACTTTTTTTGCATTTCAAGCAAAGACTCACCCCTGAAGACCAGCTTTATAAGCAAGAATATCAGGCAAAAATTGCACCAAGACGGTGTGCAAGTAATGACTTACCCAAAAAGTCTTGCATCTGTAAGTGCTGCCAAAGGTGCTTCCACCAAATATTGAGTTGATGGGTCTGAATACTTATATAATCAACATACTTCTGTTTTATCCTCATTAGTACTTGTTGACATTTTACTGTAACTTATCTTCAGAAGTCTTCAGTTTGAGCATTCAATTTTTGATGTGTATGCATCATTTTGTAATTTCACGTGGGACACAATAGGAAGGGTCTGAATGCTCTTGCAAGGCTAAGTCCTTTGTATTGCTTTTCCCCGGTTCCCGTGTTTCCATGCAGTCTCCTATTACAAAAAAGAAATCCAAGAATAACCAAAAATGAAATAAATAAATAAATATTGACCGCATATCTTCTTTGATGTATTCCAGTTTCTGTTAATACAAAACCCCAGCCTCATAAAGCAGTCAGCTCTAAAACTAACTTCGTTCTGTCTAGTAGTTTCATTAAGAGTGACATAATTGTATGTGTGTGTGTGTATATATATATATATATATATATATATATATATATATATATATATATATATATATATATATATATTAGTACCTTAGTCATTTGATTTATTCATTAGGAGAGTGCAGAACTAATTCTAATGGAAAAATAATAATAACAAATGATCATTATACAAATTTTCCTGGACAAACCAATTCGACATACAGAAAAATAAAGTGTTTTGTTTTTGTTTTGGTGTGGTTGCAACTCTGAAAAACAGTAGTGCAAACGTGGAATAAAGTGTGGTTGAGAAATAGGGGCAGAATTTTCTAGCAGTCCTTGGTTTAAGTCTGGCTGACTCTTAAGGTTTATTAGACGAGAGAGATGCCATTGTCAGCTAGCCCGAATGGTTCTCATTCCACTGAACGCTGACAGTTTGCCAAGGAAAGTATAATTATGTTGCATGTAACTTCAGGCTTTTTGTTGGTAAGCTCACAAAACTATGCCATATTCTGTATGTTAACTGTAAATGTAAGCACAGTGTTTTATTATACAGACAAAGAGCTGACCTAACGATCAAGTGACCTTCATCAGAATGGCCCAGTGGTGAAAATGAGGTACATTATTGCACAGCAGGCTTTTTGAGTGTCTAGTCTGGAGTTCAACCTATTAGAGATTAACACATTATTATTATTTTATTTGCATCAAAGTTACAATAATCATTCCAGAATCCCTTAGTTATTCAGGAAAGTTGTACCAGGTTGTAACACCTTGGCTTTCACAGGAGTTAATGCTGTCCCTGTTGAAATTGCTAGCCAACATACTCTATTACGGCTCCATATACGGGCAATGCATTGTGCCCAAAACAGCCATCTGTCTCTCTCTGCAGCCATGTTAAGCTAAAGCAAATATTATTGCAAGCTAACAATATTCAGACATGCTCAAACCGTGCCAGTGACCCACCAGCATGAAGATAGATTGGCCAGCCCAAATGGCTCTGGGCGTACCTTGTGTAAATGAACTGGGTTGGAGTCTTGGTCACAGGTCCGGGCCAAGGCATTGTATGTTTCTTTAAACTGGCAGGGCAAGAGAATCCCAGCACATTGCAGCTGAAGGAGATGTCATGGGATCCGATGTAATGTAAACGATTCCAGTCTGAGAAAAATGTTCAAACATTAACATTTTGAATTTTAGATGCAGTTACATAAGGTTACAGAAAAATCAAGAGGCATTTGATTGGAACTTGTATGTACAGTGAGGGAAAAAAGTATTTGATCCCCTGCTGATTTTGTATGTTTGCCCACTGACAAAGAAATGATCAGTCTATAATTTTAATGGTAGGTGTATTTTAACAGTGAGAGACAGAATAACAACAAAACAATCCAGAAAAACGCATTTTAAAAAAGTTATAAAAATGATTTGCATGTTAATGAGGGAAATAAGTATTTGATCCCCTATCAATCAGCAAGATTTCTGGCTCCCAGGTGTCTTTTATACAGCTAACGAGCTGAGATTAGGAGCACTAAAGGGAGTGCTCCTAATCTCAGCTCGTTACCTGTATAAAAGACACCTGTCCACAGAAGCAATCAATCAATCGGATTCCAAACTCTCCACCATGGCCAAGACCAAAGAGCTGTCCAAGGATGTCAGGGACAAGACTGTAGACCTACACAAGACTGGAATGGGCTACAAGACCATCGCCAAGCAGCTTGGTGAGAAGGTGACAACAGTTGGTGCGATTATTCGCAAATGGAAGAAACACAAAATAACTGTCAGTCTCCCTCGGTCTGGGGCTCCATGCAAGATCTCACCTCGTGGAGTTTCAATGATCATGAGAACGGTGAGGAATCAGCCCAGAACTACACGGGAGGATCTTGTTAATGATCTCAAGGCAGCTGGGACCATAGTCACCAAGAAAACAATTGGTAACACACTACGCCGTGAAGGACTGAAATCCTGCAGCGCCCGCAAGGTCCCCCTGCTCAAGAAAGCACATGTACAGGCCCGTCTGAAGTTTGCCAATGAACATCTGAATGATTCAGAGGAGAACTGGGTGAAAGTGTTGTGGTCAGATGAGACCAAAATCGAGCTCTTTGGCATCAACTCAACTCGCCGTGTTTGGAGGAGGAGGAATGACCCCAAGAACACCATCCCCACCGTCAAACATGGAGGTGGAAACATTATGCTTTGGGGGTGTTTTTCTGCTAAGGGGACAGGACAACTGCACCGCATCAAAGGGACGACGGATGGGGCCATGTACCGTCAAATCTTGGGTGAGAACCTCCTTCCCACAGCCAAGGCATTGAAAATGGGTCGTGGATGGGTATTCCAGCATGACAATGACCCAAAACACACAGCCAAGGCAACAAAGGAGTGGCTCAAGAAGAAGCACATTAAGGTCCTGGAGTGGCCTAGCCAGTCTCCAGACCTTAATCCCATAGAAAATCTGTGGAGGGAGCTGAAGGTTCGAGTTGCCAAACGTCAGCCTCGAAACCTTAATGACTTGGAGAGGATCTGCAAAGAGGAGTGGGACAAAATCCCTCCTGAGATGTGTGCAAACCTGGTGGCCAACTACAAGAAACGTCTGACCTCTGTGATTGCCAACAAGGGTTTTGCCACCAAGTACTAAGTCGAAGGGGTTAAATACTTATTTCCCTCATTAACATGCAAATCAATGTATAACTTTTTTGAAATGCGTTTTTCTGGATTTTTTTGTTGTTATTCTGTCTCTCACTGTTAAAATACACCTACCATTAAAATTATAGACTGATCATTTCTTTGTCAGTGGGCAAACGTACAAAATCAGCAGGGGATCAAATACTTTTTTCCCTCACTGTATGTTCTTATTCTAATCAAATGTCATGCTTTCACAAAACATTCAGTATAGGATTGTCTAAATTATAACCATGACTGTAAGTACATTACAACACAATTCATGGAGTTAGAAGCAAGCAACCAAAAAAATACACCTCTGTCCTGCAGTATGTATTGCAAGAAAACAGGCTGGTCCTTTAAGATGCTTAATTACAGTTTTCCAGTGTGTCCTGAAAGTCAGATAAAAATAATTCCTCTAAAACTCTTCTTCAATCACCTACCAAAACTGCAGTTCAGGAAGCAAACATGGATGACTGACTGGTCTCTGAAAAAAAATCCCTGGGGGTTGTCTCAGCAGAACTGGAAACTGATTGGCTTAGCCACCAGATAGCTGGACTGTTCAATCTGCCTTGAAAGCACCCTTGGATAAACTAGACAGTTCTGCTGGTGGACAGACCATCTGATGTCAGTCATTGAACTGTTATTTGATTGGTGTTTTACATTTCTATCTTTGTTCCCGTGAATGTAAAAATGCTGGGGGTCCTGTGATGATATACATGACTGGTTGGAGAAACCTAGGGTTCTGGACTTTCCAATTAACTGAATAACTTTTATAAAACCATTGACCGAATTGAACAGTTAATATCTTGAGGAGAGATTTTATATGGAGACACCCTGCCAGAATTAATCAGAGATCCTCTGCCAGTAAAGGGGATAACTGTTGTCTTTCTGCACTTACAGACCGCAAAATTCAAAGAAGCATTGCCCCAGAGCAAAACGTGATCCAGTTTGTCTTGGTAATTTAATTACTCAATTAACACTAAACTTTAATAATACATATTTTCTTGTACATAGTTGTTCTCAGCAGAATAATTTAATTTCAGAGGCTACTTTGTGTAGATATATATAGGGCAGGAATAAGGCAGAAAAAAATGGAAAATGTTTTCACAAGACAGATTGTTACACAAGTAGACCACAAGTACTTTGCTACTGTTGTGTTTTCTTCAGTCTATGTGTAGCTCACAAGCTTCAGATCTTCAGTTGCAGACCTGGAAGGGTCACTTTTTGTTTGAGGGGGCCAAAGGTGAAGGTCTGGCTGTTTGTCTTCAGCCCTGTGATTAAATGCTTGATTGCCTTGTTAAATCGCAGAGAGCAGAGAAAAAACTCGAAGCTTGACCTCAGACTTTGAAATGAAAGGCAGAGCACAGAGTTTCCCAGCCTCCAGACACTGTGTATGTTATTGTCTTCCAGTAAAAGGCAAATCAATTTTGAAACATGTTGTCATGTGTTTTGAGTCATAGCCCAACACAGGCCATTGCAAAGAGCCAAGGCAGCATTCACAGGCCTATGCTAAAATTTCAACAATTAAACCCGCGTGTGTCAGGAGCCGTCACTGTGAAAAACAACAGCAACAGCAGTTGCTGTAATTTCAGCAACTTCAGTGGCCATGATCTCAAAGTTTTCCAGGTTGGGAATTTCCTGGAGGTTGAATAATGGAAAACTAAAAATATGCAAACACAGTATATGTAAACTAAGCTCAAATGCATGAAAAGGATTATTCTGCCTATGGCCAAAATTACATAAAATAAATCAATACCATTTTCTTGTAATCCCCAGCCTAAAAAATAAAAATTGTAATTAAACATTACTGCTTCTGTCTGAATTTGTTGTTGTTTTACAGGTGGACTGTGCACTTTCTCTTACATGTACCAGAACTGAATTTTGAATGATTTTTACAAATTGAGGTGGGTCATTGTTACCCGCTATGGTCTCTTCTCCTCATGGACTATGAGTGCTGCCTGCACCTCCTGACTGGTCAAGATGTGTGAGAGTGAAACTGACAGAAACTGAAAGATAATGTAGGAATGAAAATGCTTACATAAAAAATTGTAGTGTCTACGGTCCACTGTGGTTGTTACGAACTCAGGGCATCTGGTGGTCATTTCTGGAAGAGCAAAAAAGTGTCTTCCATAGGGCAGAGCAAATGATTGAAAGAATCAAGGTATGATCACTGTATTGATTTGATGCCCATTAGGTGTGTATTAGTTTTGTATATATTTTGTATTTTGTAATGTTATGCATGAAAAAAACATTCAGCAAATCTGTAGTGCTTGACAGTACAGTTTCACACAGGAATTTATATTGATTCATTTATATAATTATACTGACATGAAGCAAAGTGTGTAAACTATCAGACCTGCAGTCTGAAGGGGTTATATTTTCAATGTGTTAATTACTCATTCATATGCACATGAGCTTTTCTCTAAACCAAACAGCTGCTGATGTTAAGTAAAAACAGAATGAAAAAAACATGTTATTATCAGTTGTGACCCAGAAATAGTGCGGAAATGTTGGGTAAATGATTACCATCCTCCCACTGATGCGTGACTTGCAAAGTTATTTTCTTCTTCTTTTTCCGAGCACTGCTCCCTTTTTCCAATTTCGCATTAGTAATAGGTTTACCATTCAAATACGGAAGCGTTATATTCTTCAGGAATTACACACATTGCTGTTTGAACCGTGACAGTGTTTCCACAGGTTCCTGAAAAACAATTCTCACTCCCGGCTCATAGATTCTACAGGTGTGAATCACAGGCTATTTTTGATCTGTCCTCCCTGCTGTCTCACCCTGTCTTCTCACGGCATTGCTCTCATCTGAACTGACCCCCTGCTTCTGCTGGTCCACCTAAGAGCCTTGCAGAAGCTTCTCCACAATCATGTAGGGATACTAATATGACAGAAAATGTCCTCAGAGGAACTCTTTCATAATCATTGTTTAAAACAGTAGCAAATGACAGAAAATGTGTTCTGTGTTGAAAGCAAATATTACATGATTTATACTAAATACTCCAACCTTCATTGTAGGATTTAAAGCTAAATAAAATTAAAGACCATGGATTGTGACAGAAATGCAAACCATATTGCATTATGTTATTCATGATGATAATTTAAATGTATATCAATTAATCTTTTTGCTGTTATTTGTAAAGTGCTAAGTAATCATATTACATACATTTGCATGAATACATTTGACTGTATCTGTAATGAAAATTAACTTTAAAATATTGATGTTTCTAAGCCGAGTTCTGTAAAAAGCTGGGACGTCATCACATATTGAATGTCAGTGTGCTAGAGGCCTGAACCACTTTAGGTCTGAATTAATAACAAAGGCCAGAACTGTGGGTGTCACTCAGTAATTCAAGAACAGAATATAAAGGTTCAATCCTACCCTACTTCTCCTGTTGTCTTGTTTGACACTGCCTTACTAATGCTTTAAGGGTTGCACATTAGCTGGAAGGTCTCCAGGAAGAACCCATTAAGAACTAGTACCTGAGCCAGGAAAGAGTGCCAGGCAGCCAAGCCACCCCCTGAAGGTGTACCGAGCCCTTGTGAGACCAAAGCATCTTCAGTCTCTGAGTGTGAAGACTTGTGTCTGCTTATGGAAACTGCAGACCTCCTACATTCAGCCACACCAGTTGACCATCCTGTAACTGCAACCAGACTCTGGCCAATTTGACTTGATCATAGTCTTCCTAGCTTTCCAATCTCCTTCAACTCTCCTCCGTCTCTCTTGATCAAAGCCTAGTTAGCAATGCGGTGATGAAGTGGACCCTGTAACAGCCCTCTGACAGCTCCTCTGAGCACTGCAAACCACAGCAGTCATCTCTGCCAGCACCTCGGCCATGTTGCTGTAGCAGGGAAGGGTTCTCTTATTATCAACCGCTTGGGCTCTTGGAAATACAGAGGGATTGGAGGTCCTTCATACTGTATGTACTCCACCCTCTTTCTGAAGAATGATAAAACATTAGTGGTCAGGATTTCAATGTCTTTCCCACATGTGTTATGAATTGACATGCCCTGGCATCAAAACAGAGGTAACCAATAAAGTGGTAAGAAATATAATGCTACACTGCAGTAAATCTGCTTCGAAAATAATCCCCACTGTCTCTAACAGGTCTATGCAATATATCCTCTGACACACACTGTTGGTCTCTAGTGAACTACAACAGCTCTGTGTACTGCACCTGCGAGAAATGACAGGGCATATGCAGGTAATAAGTAAATGTTACATTTAGAGATGTTGATCTGTGAACAATCATACAGGTAGGTTATCAATTACATATTTTAATACATATATACACTCACCTAAAGGATTATTAGGAACACCATACTAATACTGTGTTTGACCCCCTTTCGCCTTCAGAACTGCCTTAATTCTACGTGGCATTGATTCAACAAGGTGCTGAAAGCATTCTTTAGAAATGTTGGCCCATATTGATAGGATAGCATCTTGCAGTTGATGGAGATTTGTGGGATGCATATCCAGGGCACGAAGCTCCCGTTCCACCACATCCCAAAGATGCTCTATTGGGTTGAGATCTGGTGACTGTGGGGGCCAGTTTAGTACAGTGAACTCATTGTCATGTTCACGAAACCAATTTGAAATGATTCGACCTTTGTGACATGTTGCATTATCCTGCTGGAAGTAGCCATCAGAGGATGGGTACATGGTGGTCATAAAGGGATGGACATGGTCAGAAACAATGCTCAGGTAGGCCGTGGCATTTAAACGATGCCCAGTTGGCACTAAGGGGCCTAAAGTGTGCCAAGAAAACATCCCCCACACCATTACACCACCACCACCAGCCTGCACAGTGGTAACAAGGCATGATGGATCCATGTTCTCTTTCTGTTTACGCCAAATTCTGACTCTACCATCTGAATGTCTCAACAGAAATCGAGACTCATCAGACCAGGCAACATTTTTCCAGTCTTCAACTGTCCAATTTTGGTGAGCTTGTGCAAATTGTAGCCTCTTTTTCCTATTTGTAGTGGAGATGAGTGGTACCCGGTGGGGTCTTCTGCTGTTGTAGCCCATCCGCCTCAAGGTTGTACGTGTTGTGGCTTCACAAATGCTTTGCTGCATACCTCGGTTGTAACGAGTGGTTATTTCAGTCAAAGTTGCTCTTCTATCAGCTTGAATCAGTCGGCCCATTCTCCTCTGACCTCTAGCATCAACAAGGCATTTTCGCCCACAGGACTGCCGCATACTGGATGTTTTTCCCTTTTCACACCATTCTTTGTAAACCCTAGAAATGGTTGTGTGTGAAAATCCCAGTAACTGAGCAGATTGTGAAATACTCAGACCGGCCCGTCTGGCACCAACAACCATGCCACGCTCAAAATTGCTTAAATCACCTTTCTTTCCCATTCAGACATTCAGTTTGGAGTTCAGGAGATTGTCTTGACCAGGACCACACCCCTAAATGCATTGAAGCAACTGCCATGTGATTGGTTGGTTAGATAATTGCATTAATGAGAAATTGAACAGGTGTTCCTAATAATCCTTTAGGTGAGTGTATGTCCCATACTGAAAATATATGCAAAGAGCAAACCCTGGGATTTATGGATTTTTATTTTCTTCATCTTAAATCTGCCTGAATCAACTAATTTACATAACAAAGATCTAATTCACTTCTCTATGCATCTGATAAATGCACTATTATGTTGCTTAGACTGAAATATTTGTTTTACAAACACTAAATTGATGTAATGTCACTTGTCAGGAGATAATCCAATATTTACTTCAATACAGAAACTTGAATACTAGGCTACTATTACCATCACCACCACCACCACTACTAAAACTACTATTTAAATAATAATAACAGCTTAATGAGAGCTGGGAATTGACATTGACATTTGCTGCAGCCCTATTTCCACCGATCCCACCTATTTACTTAACATCGTCATTCTCCGACTTCACGGTCCATAGAAATAACGGCTCTCCTAAGGAAATATCTAAGGAACACAAGTGCGCCTTTGTGAAAGCAATAGAAATAAGATTCGATGCATTTGCAAAGTACACGTTGTGTGTCCAATCATATGCAATATTCATATTTGGTAAGAAGAAACCATATGAATCATAACGAAAAGGCTAATGTGATTATTCAAAGCAATTACAGTAGTGCCCTGTCTGGGGGAGCTGGTCTCTCCAGTGGCCACCAAGGGACATCTGACTGCTCCCCTTTTACGCATTTACTGACAGACAGATGAGACTTTTCACGGGGCTCCTCTATTTGCACTGCACTGCACTATTTGGACAGATAAAACCTCTGCTCAAACCAGGCAGTCTGGATTTTTTTTTCCTCTTTCTTTTTTTTAACATCTTCCAAGTCTCCAAAAAGGGAGTCTGTGCGTTCCTGCTGCACCAGTGACTGTACTCTCCAGCAAGTAGGGGGAAAACCGAGGGGAGAAAAAAAAAACCCGGACCTTAGCTCTTTCCTGTGACTCCAGTCCTCTAGGAAGGGGCACAAGTCTTCTCCTGAGTCCAGATTTGGGACGTTTTCTCTGAGAAAGAAGAAGAAAAGGAGAAGAGGAAAAGCATGGCTCGGGATTGCAGGAGAAGTGGCATGTTCTTACAGTTGTGTGGATGCCTGCTCTGGTTAAACGCCACTTTAGTTCAAGCTGATGGTGAGTTATATCTTATTTCAAGGCAACTGCACTGTTGTTTCCACCCTTAAAAATCCACATCAAGTTATTTGACAAAACAGGGGGAAACTGTTGCATCCTGTTATATCAACTAGAAAGAAAAGCATGCTCACTGGTCTGGAAACACCCTCTGCTGAAACAAAAGTCTCTCAGCTGTGCTATCCACATCACACGTGCATCTGTTTAAGTGGTATTTTCCCGTGAAAAGCGGTTTGAAATGAAGAATGAATAAGGATGCTCTGTCTCTGTGCTAAGGACACCTGCAGGCAACAGATTTGATTGTGTTCTGTTGTGCACCCTAACAAAATAAATCAAATTAATGAACACGCAGACACGTTTCTCTAGGTGTCTAGTAATAGTGTATTGCAGACTAGATTATCAGATAAACTAGGCTTACATGGCAAAAGCTCAGGAGAAAAAAATACACAAAAGGAAAAAATGTAAGAGGTTCAGTTCACGCTTTTACCTGAGAAAGGTGTTCTGAAGCTCTATATACCAATAAGTAATTACATTTGAAACTGCAGAATACAGAGTGAAATGAAATGTTGATTATTTTGTATGTGTAGTTACAATATATATATATATATATATATATATATATATATATATATATATATATATATATATATATATAAACACGTGAAGTTGTTTCCTCTTTGGAGGCTGGCTTAAGGTAACGACAAAATTTGAAAAAGCAAAAAAAAAAAAAAAAAAAAAAAAAAGTTACTGCGCCCTCCTGGATGGCATGAATGCCTCCTTTTTCTTCTCACATACTGACATCATTGTAGGTGGATGAAGCAGGACTTCTGACGCGACCAAGTGTTATTACATTCACTTAGGTTACTTAGGGCAAGAAGCAGCAAGTGTGAGGACTGTTAGCTTAAGAAACAGCAGCTCTGCAGATAAAGTATGGGACACCTCAGGGTGTCCAACCTGAACCCTTGAAGACCCTGCTTTGCTTGTACCTTGAAAAAGCCATAGCAGAGGGAAGGGTCAAGGAATCTTCAGTCAGCATAGGTCTGATTTCAAAAGATCTCATTAAGCAGTGTGTCATGTTCATTTAATAAAGAACAAACATGTATGGCAAACCCTAAATATCAATAAATATATTTGTATGTCAGGCACCCACATTTAGTATAATAAAGATTGCATTAAAAAGGTTTAGTAATAACAGAATTGAACGAAGTAGGCTCAAATAATAGTCTGTAATGGGATTGGCCAACTGTACTGCTGAGCAGAATAAGTGCTTTTATGTGAGCTGTCAATGTAATGGGCTCAAATTAAAAGAGATTAAAGGAATGCTCCCATTTATATTTGGTATGAATTTGCTTATTGTGAGTAGAACATTGTGGTATGATACAGCATGAACCCCACACTCTGCCTGCATTTTAAGTGTTTGTGTGTATGCTTTATATTTAATGATTTATTAGCATGTGAAAAGTACATAAGTTACTTTATCGGATCCTAAGTCATTCAACTTTTGGATAAAAATATGTAGTTCCTTATTTCTTTCACTCATATTATTGTTAGTATAGTCTTAACAATCTAGTAGATTTGTTGTTTTGCTGTTTAGTATTGATATTATGGCTGTTGAAGGAAAGTTATTGAAGGCAGTTTATAATGCATGTGAAGTTCATATAATACAGTGGACTCTATTCCATCTGTATTGTGGTAATGCTCAGTTCATCCCTCACGTCTTTCTTTTCCTTGTCACTATCAGGAAAGTATAAAAGTTTAAATGGAGGTAATTGTACAGTGTGTTCCTATTGTTTTAACATACCTTCATTGTGCTTTACTACATTCTACCATAAACTACCAAATGAAACATGGCATGTTTATCATTGTATTCCCATGGTCTAGTGTAGTAAAGCACATTTAAGGAAAGTTTAACTGTAGATTATGGTAAAACTACAGTAAAGCAATGTAGATGTTGGGCTGATATTGTGCTCTCCATGGCGGTTCTCCACTGTATGTTTCTGCTGCTCCTGCTGAGGTAATTTCTTTTCCGTTGTGCGGCGGGACTGTTCTGAGCTCTCAGCAACTGTTAATATTTCACACCCTCTGTCTCTCTGAAGTCGGCCGGGCAGCACCGCAGGTACAGCTCGGTGTTAATTGGGTTCACATCGCAGCCTGTGACACAGGCAAATACGACACTGGCACGGAATCTCTCCCCGCTTCATTCACTTGTCTGCTGGTGTCATACACTTCCCCTAATATAACTGCAGGGGTAGCCTGATGTGGGTCTGCCTCGGACCCGAGAGAAAAAGGTTCTATTGCAAAATGTGACTGAAGATCTCGCATTATTATAAAGGTTAGAGATAAGAGCTTAATTCCTGTTTAGTGAAACCAAACTCAGACTTACAGTTAAATGAAGGGTCTGGATTGACAGAGGGTGAGGGTGCGTGTCAGTTGCTAATGAAGGATACAATCTGGTAATGATTATGTACCAGGGATATGAGAGAATTTCAGAATTTAATACACACTTCATGTCCAAAAACTGTGAATAGAGATTAGTGTAGGCTTAGTGCAGTCTGGTTTCTGCATTTATTTATTTTTTATTAGTACATGTTTTCTTTCATTTGACAGCGATGACAGACAATTAGCCTTAGAGCTCAATCTTCTGAATTTTTGTCCTTAACTGTGATGACATGTTTTGCGGTGCCAAAAGGAAACAGACTTGACACACTACACACTACTTTAGCACATTCATAAACTACCTACCCCATTATTAGCCTTGACAATAGCCAGAACCACAGCCAAAGCCAACACAAGTATTTGAAGTTACACAAAAGCTTTAAACTCTGTGTCTTTGTTAACCGCGGTGGAAGACCACCCAAGCCTTAATGGAAACCAAAGGAAATCCCAACCCTTCAAGCCCATGTTTACCATAATTTCTGATTTTAAACATTATTCATTCCAGAATCCATTTTTCAATCCACTACAGATTTGTAACCCTAAACCAAGCCCTGCCACTTCAATGCCATTACAGGTTAGATTTGAGATAGGGTTGGGGTTCATGTCAACAGCTACTGCAATGTTCATGGATGAGAATTGTATATCGGGACTGAGTAAGAGTGGGCTGGGCGTTGATTTATAATTAAGTTAGGATTCATTTTTAGAATCAGAGGATGTGTCAGGGTTGGATCTGGTTTGTGGTTAAGGATGATGCTAAAACTGTTAAAGCTAGCCCTGGCCCAGCCCAAAGCCTCACCCTCATATGAACCCTTACCAACACTATGATGCGCAGACAGGACCAGATCAAGTCCTTTCCAAGACCCATGTATTTTTCTACCAAGGGGCTAAGAACAGCAGAAATCTATAGCTATTAATCCAAATGATTCTTCTGCCGGGTTGCTCCCAGCAGTGTTCTGGAGATTAATCTTTTAATTCTAAAGACTACAGACCAGTCCTGGAAATTTGGAAACCCTAGTAAACCCACATCAACCAAAAAATAAAATACAAAAAGTAAGCACAGGCATATAGGATTTTTGTCATTGGCAATGCTCTCTGGAGCCCAAGCCAATTTAATTAGAATTGCTGAGGTATGAGCACAGTTGATTGTGCATTTCAAACCGCATGAGAGCAGAGATTTGAGCATGCATAAGTAAATAATACATTTTTGACAGCTACCTAAAATTAAGGCCGTATAAGAGACAACTTTGGCAGCCAGTCATATTTATACACACTCGTCTTGCTAGTTAGAATTTGTTAGGTCTTACGTTTTGGTTGGCACTGGGGACTTCATATACTCACTGGCTGCTGTCTTCCTGTTATTTCTGAACTCTTGCAAGGACCACCTGAAATGATCTTGTGCACCACAGTTTGACAGCTTCTGAATTATGTCTGTGATACTTGCAGTTATTAACAAGTGGATTAGCTACTGTGCTCATAAACACTGAATCAAGCCCAAACAGATGTTACAACCCCAGTTGTCTCAGAATAGTTTCCCTTTAATGCATTTAAATAAAGAGCTGTAATTGAGCATGAATGGAAAAATAGTTAGAGCCTACTGAAAATCACTCTGGATTTCCATTTAGCTCTGCATGGTGACTTCATTAGGGGAAAAAAGGCTCAACTATTAATTTACTGTTGAAATAACTTCTGTCGCAGAACCAAGATTATTTTGTTGTCAACGAAGAGTAGGATTAAACCAAATAAGATTAAGTTTAAGTTCTCCATATACGTTTAAGTTTTTAGCAGGTCCATGTTGCACTTTTTAAAAAGCTGAGCCTGTACAAAAACAGTGTATAAGTGTATAACAGCTTTTTTTTTTTTCTCAAAAACATTTGGTGTCATTTCAAGTTGTTCGGCAATGATTTCAGTCATGGGAAAAGGCATTACAGAGATGTGAGCTGTTTCCTGTGCGGTGTTTTCCATATAAGGAAGAAAATATGAGTTAAGATCAACACTTGACAAGGTCGAGTGGTGGTGAATGTCCAAAGTGGTGTGGTCAAATGAGAAGTCAGGGCTTTTCTGGGCAGTAAATAATAGTCAATAATCACAAACATCCTGAGTGAGATTTACCAGCTCCAGACAGAGCCATGGAGTGCCTGCAGTAGATGTTATTAAGAGACCCTCTAGCTTAGTTTAATGATTCTCAATTAAATATCTTTGAGCTGTGGCTTGACAAAGTGGGTAATGCATTGTTCTGTACAAATGCACAATATGGCAAAGCAACAGTCATCAAAGACAAGACATGTACTTCAAACGAACAGCTTGTGAAGTGAAAAAGTAGATTAACAGTTTTATTGACAATCATAATAAGTCTAAAGTAAAAGACGCATCCTGACAATGTTGAACACATGTATGATTTCCATGTGTGAGAAGTAAAATATATACCATAAAGTAAAAACAGGTATTCCTAAGCCATGTATTCCTGATTACTCATTACTGAAAGAATGATAAATTCTAATTGAACTAATCATGTTTTCAATCAAAAGCCACAATGCAATTCTCCAAACGATTGCTATCTTACTTGAGAATCCAAGCGTTACTGGGATAACTGCCAGTGTTTGACTGCATCTACACATTGTAGCTTTGGTGTTTGGCAGTAGATTCCTTGATATTTCACTTATAACTCACATTAGTCTATGCTTGTAATGGCTGACATGCTCAGTTTAAACTCAAATGTTATCAAGACAAGCATTCAAAGCCAGAAACATTACAAGTGAACGTGGTTTGTTCAGATCAGATTTCTTCCATGCACTACTTCCGTATCTTTCTTGATTGTGCTTTTAATGAGATACAGTCCTCACAGTAGAACCACATTATAGAAATTGCTATTTTTATGTATGACTTGTTGTGCTTCTTGAGAAATGGCCCATAAAATAAAACAATGCATATTCTGATATTTCTGATATGTGAAAGCTTTGAATTTTAATGACTTCATCTCAGAATGTGATGCTCCTCACACTGTAATTTGATCTATTAAAGCACCAAAATAGCTGGGTGGCCAAAGCACTTTTTAATTCTATCATGTTTGTCCGTCTGTTCATGGAGCCCTAATAATAATCCAATTGAACACAAACATCTTCTCTAAACATGTATGGAAGGTGGCTAGCAGGGAACTGTTTGAGGGCAGCACTTTGTTGTAGCCCCAACCTGTAACCATAACCCTAAACCCAACACAGCACATCACCCCTACAGGCAACACCATCCCTACTGTGAAGCATGGTGGTGGGAGCATCATGTTATGGGGATATTTTGCATCAGCAGAGAAGCTTGTCACGGTAGAGAAAAAAATGGATGAAGAAATATCCAGGCAGATCCATGAGGAAAACCTGCTTCAGTCTGCAAAAGAACTGGCCAAGTCAAAAAGAGTGGCCAAGTCAAAGCCCAGATTGAATCCGATTGAGTCTGTGCCAAGACTTGAAGATTTCTGTCCACCAACAATCCCCATCTAACTTTACAGAGCTTGAATGATTTTGCCAAGAATAATATTGCACAATCCAGAGGTGCAAACCTGGTAGAGTCTCAAGGGGGGATAAAACAAAAAATCTAACTATGCCATTTAAGTTTTTTATTTTTCATTACCTCCTGGGGAAAAATACATTTAAATGCATCAACATTTCAGTTTGTAACACAACAAAATGTGAAAAAGTCCAAGGGAGGTGAAAACTTCTTCAAGGGATTGTAATTCACAAGCTCTAGGTATCATAAGCCCCACAGTGTTCTGCGTGGCCAGCTGCGTGCGGCTGCAGTGCTGTGGCGGCCCTGTACTGCTGATAGGCAGGTGATCGAATCAGGCTGAAAAACTGGAAGTAGTTCTTACACAGTTACTGATTTCATTGATGCACATTAACATGTGTAGAGACATCTGTCCCGATCACTATTATCAACTGGGGCTGTGTGGAAGAGATTGAATCACAGCCTGGCACAAATGTCCAGTCACTGCTTGTTAGAACTGATATGCTTTTTACACAGGCAATGGATTTGTTCATGTTACTGGCATCTTTGTAGCTGTGAAGCTTCCAAGCTTAAACGCAAAGAATTTGCATCTCCCAGTGAGAGTAGATATTACACCACAGACACTGTCTTCTTTCTTTATACTAAAGTCAGTGTTGATATATATATATATATATATATATGAAAGTGACATGAAGAAATGGAAGCCAAAGTAAGAGCAATGTCAGATTCAATAATCAGCAAAAGCTCACATGATTTTACTCCAGATCTGTAATTCAAAAGTGAATTGGAATAATATTTCATAAATTCATAAATTAGCCAAGAAGTCTCATGGGATAAGGCACTGTGACAGGCAAAGGGCATAAGTGGCCTTAGAGTTGTCCGAGTATGTCATTGGACTCTTTTAACCTTTTATCTTGGAGATAAGAGTTGGAGTAAAACAATCACAGGATGACAACCTCATTAGGGAGGCATTTTTTTCCTAGTGCTTAGAATGGGCTTGTGAGTTCTCATCCTAGTGTCAAGGGCCCTGTAGAATGTGAGGTGAGATCCCGTGGAGTCTGTAGTGTAAGGCTGTGTGGCGTCCACTATTGTGTTATAGAACTGAGATGGAGAGGAGTTAAACCTAATGCTTCCAGGGGAGGTTGTTGCAGACTGGAATGGTACAGTATTAATCCCAGACTTCACATCTGCTTTGCCTTTTTCATACAACATCCCATGGTAATGTTTTAAAGCACAGTAGGCAAGATTAGAGGTTAATGAAATCTTTCCTCACCTTAGATCTCAATAACCAACACTGTCCTGGGGCTTATTGTGTATAGTGTGTAAATGGAAGATTCAAAACTCTTGCAGTTGCTTCCCCCTGCCATCCAGCCACAGTGGCTGTGTCTTTCCCTCTGCTGTCTCCCTGCTCACCTGTGTTTGTGCTTCTGCTGCAGGGAGAGTCTTCATCCTGGAGTCGGAGAACGGCTCTGAGGAACTGGACGAGGCGGCTGCGCGGGGGGCCTGTGACGCTCACGGAGCCCGACTGGCCACTTTGGACGAGCTGAAGCGGGCTGTGACACAATGCGCCTTTACCGCCTGCACTCGCGGATGGCTGGCCGGCCCAAACATCGGGTAAGGAAACTGTCTGTCCTCACTACACAGGGAAAAGCATTACCTTACCTGTGGCACTGATTTCAAAGGGGGGTGCCTCATGCATGTATCCTTCATAGGCCAGCACATTGTATGTGAATTGTGTATCTTCCTTTTTACAGCAGATACCTGTACATGTGAAGGGTGAACATTGATAACTGAATGAACATTTCTCCTTGGTTTAAAAAATAAAACAAAAAATAATTGCATAGCAAGGAAAGAAAGAAAAATAAGAAACTTCAATTTTCTAAAGAGCTATGAATCTCGAGCTGTGGTGACAACAAGACAAATTGTTCAATTTGTGACTCTCCTCTCTGTATTAATGAGGGACAAATACTGTAGGTTTCAGTGAGTGGTTTCTGCAAAGACCATTGCTTTACAGAGATCGAAAGAAAGGAAGCAGAGAGAATCACGTGTAACTGGCACTACTGATGGGAAAAAAAAGATATTTTGTAGCCTATAAGATTCCAACCTGGAGGCGTTCAGCCTTTTCCTATTGGCAGTGTAGTGCCTTTGGAAATGCTTTATCTTACACATTGCCTTTCATTTTTGTCCTCATTTCTTTTATTCCACTCCCAGTCCCTATAGTGTTGCCATAAGACCGTGGCTTCAGGCTCTAATTCCAATGAGCTGAAACTGTTTACGATACCTCTCCTCAGCCTACAATCATTGGCCAGAGAGTGCTAGCCTGGTTCAGAGGCTGGGAATGGGCTGATGTTGTGATGGTTTTACCTGGAGTGGAGGAGAAATCTTAGCCAAATAAAACATTCCACCGGTAACTCAGAGCACCCCACCCTCCTTGCATTATTCAGCATTGACTCCACGTTGATATGTTACTCATTGACTCTTGACACGCTGGTGTTAATGGTACCTGTGTGTCAAGGGGGACTATCTAACTGCTTCCTGAGTGTGTCCTGTAGGCAGAGACTAGAATAATCAAGGCAAGTGGAACAAAGTAGTTTATATACGTTTACACTAAGATCAATGCACAATCAGATCGTTATGAAGAACAGGCAGATAACAGACTGGAAACAGCTGATAGAGACGTGGAGTTACAATCAGCATTATTTTTGATTTGCTGATTTTTCTCATGAGGGGAAGTACAGTTGGTTTAATCAGTGCCTCAGGAAATTCATTAGAACTTACAATACAAGGATAAAGATGCCTGTAAGAGCAGGTGTCCAAATGTGGTCTTTGAAAGCTGTAACCCTGCCTGTTTTATAGGGCTTTTATAGGGCCTAAGGGGAAGGGCAGGAATTTAAACCTCAGTGAGAGGCAGACACAGAAGTCCTAGTGTCCCGAGAGGACTGGATGATGAAATAAGAAGAGTAAAAACAAATACTGGAACGGTCCATGTCCAAAGTCAAACAATCAAACCAAAATCCCAAAACAGAAAAGTGTTTTTGCCTCTTCAGTTACTGTACTCTCTGGGAGCTTGAGAACCTGACGAGTTTTAGAAAACGATTTCACAATTTTAAGCCAACCTGATCAAGAGAAGGAACAATCAAGTTTCTGCAGACATTCCCCGGTGCAATTTTTACCTTTCCTCCCTATGAAACTGCTCAGAAGGACCTCCTGTATTCAATCCCACTCTCCTGCTGCCTCTTAGGCCTGTGTAGAGCATCACATAACTGGACACATTGTTCAGACACATCTTTATAGAGGTATTTTCTCATTAATTTAGAGGTTTTGTAGGGGTTAAATTAAGTTTTGATGTGCCTGTATGCCCCTTTTGCATGCTGAATGTTCAAGGCTAGAATCTGGAATGTACCACTGCCTTGGAGTTTCTGGGAGGCTTTGGGATTTGCACTTAGCTGCCCATAAGTCCAGTCCAGTGATAAGATAACTGCCAGAACGGATTCAAGATGGCCTAGTTCAAGGTCTGCTCCGCACCAACTGACGTATATCCAGTAATTTATCCAGTAAAGGTCTGTGACAGCAGAATGTGCTTCATGGTCAGGGTCATATATAAGATGGGCAGCGGTGGGAGAAATGTTTGGGATTTTTCAGAATGCATCTCCCAGCGCTACAGTCTTTGCTGCCTTTATTTGTATTTTCTTTGCACGTAACACATTTCAGTTTCCAGACAGTTTTGTTCCCTTAAATCGAACAACAGCGAGGTTGCATCAGTTAAAAACCTTAAAGGGAAGAACACTGACTCCTTGTCCTTTCCCAAGTTTGGAGCTGTTCGCCTCAGCTCTGTTCAGATTGTAGCCCCAGACACAGCAGCTCGGAAGTGATCAATCAGACCCCTCACACATGACAGGCATTGACATGCAGACTGAACTAACAGCCTCCAAGCCTTGGGCAGTACTTCTGTCATAAGACACAATAAAATGTTCTAGTGTAGCGATAACTTGATCAGATAAATTCAAGCACAGCTGCTAACTTTAAATCCTCCAATTCTGCGTATTAAATATTGCTCATTTCAATAGGGGAAAAAATGAAGAGTACTGAAGCTGCTTTCATTACTTTATAATTGGAATAGTCAGGCCATGTTGAGAGGAGGCAGATGAACACAATCTATTGGTAGGGCACTCTAGAATAAAATAATGTATTTAAGATTTTTACTTCAGGGTCATGGGGTTCTTGGTACCGTAAACCTAATTATTTTATTCTATATTTCCTCTCATGACCTTGTCAATTAGGCAAATAATCAGTTTCCCTCAATTTAGCTGAATGTTTATAACTCAGAACCAACTTGTAAGGAGTAACATAAATGACTATTTAAAACAAAATGGTGACAGTAGTGCAGTAGTTTATTTCTGAACCATTTTCATCCATCAGTTTGCATGACCATGTTGATATCGATACACGTATGTAACCTGTGTATTTTCCCACTGATGTTGAGAGTAGGTTCGCTGTGGCTCTGGCTGGGTGTTAACATTTCCTGCTGCATTGAGGCTGAAATGCTGGCAAAGACTGTAGACCTTAAACTGAAAAGTCCTGGAGCGGTGCAGCACCTTCAACTTGGCACCAGCCAGCTTGTTTTCCTTGGCATGGCGCGGCCGTTCTCTTCTGACGCCATTGGGGCAGGAAACTAGGGCACGAACCCTGGATGGTTCAGAAGTAATTGGGCCTCCACATAATGGCCAAGGTCAAGTTGTTAATCTCTTTACATTATGAAAGAGTAAAATACATAAATCCAACCAGGATTTAGTACCCTTAATGGTATAGAACTATCAGCATCACATGACTAGCAGTTAGCAGTTAACTGCAGGTTTTACATTTTTGTTTCTTCTTGGTGTTAAATGTTTATAGTCATTGATTTCCTAATGGGGATTTAAGTCATGTAGAATCAATCTATTAATTAACTCAATCTGAATCCTTTTTGGAGCATCAGAATCTATCCCACCTTTCACTTTGCCAGTAATATTCTTTCCATCTACGGCTAATACTAAATTATCCTATAATATGGAATTTCAAAATACTTTTTATAGCTACAGTCCAATATCCGCTCCCGTCAGAAGAAAATTGAGGATACATTTGCATTCACCTTGGAGCGCCTTTCATACCTCTTCGCACTGAAATTCAATCGTCTGTAAGTCCGAGGCCGGGGGAAAATGACCTCATCCTCAAGCCACATGGGAGAGGATGTAAATATGCAGGCGAAAACGTAGCGCGTAGAACGATATGTTTCAGAATGGAGAAATCCATGCTTGTTAGCCATTAGTTATTGCTTTTGTCTTTCTAATATTTCACAGGGCGTCGTTCAAAACCACATGCAGGAGAGAGAGAGGCAGTGACTCAGAAACCCTATGCAGTCAGGGTGCCTGTAATGGATATCAGCAATGTTATTGAATGTAATGTCAGTGTCTGTACCTACACAGATGGCAAAGGCATTGAATTCACAAAAGTTGCAGTGGCACAGAATAAAAACATGGCAGCTCCTCTCCTCCTTGTCATTTTTGCTAGGATTGTTTCCACTGTTGTGCAGAGCCCTTGAGACACAAACAGAAGACAGTACCCATTTTTTATTTACTCTGGCATGAAGACATTTTTGGCATCTGCCCTTCAGAAACTAAGAGATGGCAATACATTTCAGCCAAGCAGCTCTTACCAGTGCCCAGCCAGATAGTAGCCCTTTTCCTGTGGTGAGCCACTAAACGGCATTACTTCATTAGTTTACACTAGCTGGTAATAGCAGGCAATTATTTGGAGCAATGTTTTCCTTTCAGAAGTCAAACCATAGAGTGTTGAAAAAACAATTACAACGGGGTCCATTGTGAACAATGCTGGAAAAAATACTTGATGTTTTACAATGATTGTATTATCATGTATATAAAATCTGCTGCAGTTGTTATAATATTTTAGGCCTTATAATTGTAAAGAGAGGAAGATAACTGGGGGCACTAATATTGCAGAAATATTAAGGCATACACTAAGAATGTACCCAGAATAGGTGTAGTCAGCTCACCAGCCAATGTTAAATCTGAGTGATTGTTTCTTGTATTTGAAGAAGAATGTTTTCTGTGAAAACGTCTCTATAACTTGTCCTGCGGTGGCAGTTCAGGACAATTTTGGATAAATATTCCAGTGTACCAGGGTGTTCTGAGAGGGAATCTGCTTATACACTGAGACAGATGTATTATTGCGTTAATCTAAGAATGTTCTGGGGTTCATAACTTTGTAGGTGCCAAATGTGTGTCTGTCAGTATAACTGTTCATTGGCACGAGGCCGAGGTCAGGATAGCCTTGCTGAGGGCTTAAATACTGCAAAGGAAATTGGTCTGCTGCTGCTGTTATATGTGGGTGCATGTATGTGTCATGTGTTAAGCTGCTGAAATAAGTCTGTGCAGAGTTTACGCAATAAACTGGGGCATTCGAGAAAGTATGCCTACCTCTCGTTATTACCATGAGAACCCGTGGTCACTGCAATATATACACATTTATTATATGGGTTAGTTTCTGTTTTTGTCTTTCTGAAAAAGAAACCCACATGGCACAGGAGCTAAGGACTTCAAAACTATATACCATTGTACCATTGTACCATGTCAATAAACTCAATACCCCAATATTAGCCCTGTACCACAACAGATAGAGTTTTAAGAGACACAAGGGGAAACTCAGTCCTCACCAATTGCAGTTGCTGGTATCTTTAGTCTCTTTGGGACATGCACTGGTTTGGAAGGCTCCCTCAGTTATATAAAGTCAGACAGCAGGAAAGCTAACTTGATCTGAACTTCCTCCACAGGACGACAGTGTGTAACAATCTGGGTAATGGTCAGCAGAGAATGAAAGCAGTGGACGTGAAGATTGAAAATGCCACCACAGCCAGCAGCCATCTTGACACCTTCTGTATTAAGGACCAAGGTCAGTACTGGCTTGTCTTTTCTGTCTGTTTGCCGGTCACTCTGAAGATTTAAACTGCACACAATTTGGAGCAAAGCCTGGCTTCAACACAGTCCTTAAATTCCCAGCTGCCTTGTTTGGACACATCGGGTGGGCTGGCTGTAGGTATGGGAGATACGATCACTGGGCCAAAGCTTGTACAAACATTAAATAAACATGTTTAATTGTTGATATACCAACTCAATGAGCCTTACAGTAGCTTTATTTTGTAATCGTTGACACATTCAAGGTCTCTCTGAGAGTACGCACAGACACAGTGCAGAAGGCAATGGTCTTATCTATAGAAGTGTGACAACTCCCATCCATGCACTCCTCTTTTTTGCAGTTTTTCAGCATTTTACCACATGAACATATGTATATATTTAGGAATATTATAAACGATCAGAAGCAGGTTCTCTAATCACTGCCGTGCAATAGGACGGTTCTTGTTAAGCATGCTGAAGGATGCTGAATGAGGCAGTGTCCCACATCTCATTGGACTGTTTAAACTTGATTAAGCTCCATCCTGTGCAAATAAATATAAAAAGTTTATATAACCCGGAGAGGTCACAGGGCGACTTGATTTCAAAAGCTCTCCTTTACAAATCTCGGCTGGCAGAAAGCAAACATGAATAAACATAAAAACTTTTGAATGTTTATAAATGTAATTCCCTTTCCATGTCTCTTGTGTTTGGATATTTTGCTTTGGGACATATTTTTGGTTGGTTGACAAGCTTTTATTGCAATGATTAATATATCATTTGAAGTGATCTTAACGGATAAAAAAATATCCAAGTATTAGAATTTTGTATACGGCTCTGTGTTGATGTGTAGTTGCTGAGTCTTGGTTGAGAGCTTGCTGTCCTTTAACAGGTTGTAGCATTCTATAATTTTTAAATAATTTCTAAATGTACTTTCCTATTTATGTTATGTATGAGTCAAGTGTTACCCCATAAACTCTTACAGTTAATGCAGCTTTTAAAAAGGATCTACCAAACCCCCTCAGGAGGAATTGTACAGGGGAAATTAATTTACTACACTCTATCAACAATGATACACAGTCTACCATAGTAAAGATGTATCATGGCATACCGTAGAATTTCCCCGGTCCAGTGTCGTACATTGAAAGCATGTTGATCCCGAAATCACTGTAAATCTATGGTCAAAGGACAGTAAAATCACATTAGCAAGAGCAAGAATCCTATGGTAAATGGATGTTACAGTCTACAGGGGCCAGATTTTAGTCAGCATTTTTGTTCATGTCCTTTTCAAGCTCAGTTGTGTCTGGACTGGTGTTGTTCGTCAAAGCTCTTCATACAGACACTGTATCTGTTCCCACCCTAGCCAGACATGGCTGGCTGGTCTGCTTTCTCCTTTTAGTGACTCACACAGACTGACATGTCAACCAGACCCAAAATTAAATTCAGTTCTTGCCACAAAGAGCATTAGCAGATGCAGAAAAGGCGCATATTTTGAGTATAGTTTATTTGCCGTCATACTATAGTGGGGAAATGGCTGGTGCCAAATGCATTTCAATATCATACAGGTATCATCTCTGCTTCTGTGAAAGGGGGCATCAGAAACCCTAGTCTGCCAGGTTTCTTTAATAAGCTGTAAATCGCCCGCAAGTCTAACCCAGCGGAGGCTAAACAAATACATACGCTCTGACAGAATTATTTAAGTACTGTTAAATACACAAAATGGATCCCTGTCCTTTCGTTTCCTCTACAGGCAAGCCATGTGGAGACCCTCCTTCCTTCCCTCACACCAACCTGCAGGGGCACACTGGCTTCGAGATGGGCGATGAGCTGTTGTATATGTGCGCCCAGGGCTATGTCACTCCAAACGGGGGCAACACCTTCAGCCTGCTGTGCGACAGCTGTGGCGAGTGGTACGGCCTGGTGCAGGCGTGCGTGAAAGGTGAGAACCAGACAGATTGGGGTGAGAAAGTGATGAGAAAGTTGGGGACTTCAAAATCTGCCAGAGGGAGGTGGGGAGCCTACACAGGTGGTCTGCTTTAATAGGAACCATTGTATGCTAGCCCATCGGGGGTCGCCCTGCTCCTGAGCTCCTGGCAGGGCTGTAATGGAAAGGCGGAGGCAAAGGGAGTCTGTCAGGATGGTGAAGCATGTGGCGCTGGCCCCTCTGCAGCAACAGCAGTGTTTCTGGGCGGCTTCTCGGCATCACAGCATATGTCAGCACGCACCATTACCCCTAATTTACTCTTCTAGCACAGAGTCCTGGCATATCCCCTGACTTCTCACCGACAGAGAAGCAAGGTGAGGTGGAGTAAGGGCTGCAGGGTGTTCAAAGGCTCGAGAGACACAAGATTGCACTGGTGGGATATTGTAGAATTTCCTCGTTAACATCGTTCTGTTTACGCTGAGAGCTATCAGGGCTCTGATGAGTTATTATTGGCAGGATTATTAGCCGTCTCTTATTTGGCCTGTGTCTGTGACAGGGTCGGGATGAGGAGAGGGGACTGGGCTGTACTGAGCTGACTGGAGGAATTACACTGTAACTCCCAATCACTATCAATCGCTGCTAAACTGTTTACGAAGGATTTAGAAAAGTTGGAAGGGATTGTAACTGTCAGAAGCAAGAAAAAGCTTTGTAATTAAGGGTCTCATTGTGTAGCAGGTTACCTCTGTATCTGTCAGGCATTGGTGACCACAATTTTACTTACTCCTTGTTTCAGCTTGCCAATTCAATGTCTATTACTGTGCTACAATAATAAAGTTAGCTATTTAATTATATGGTGCGTACTTAAATGCAGTCAATGTATTTCCTTACAGCTAGACTGCTTAAAAAGTGAGGCTTTTGGTACAGATCCTGCTGCAGTTGAATCATTGAACTTCATTCTTTGTGTCTTGGATCTGTACAAAAACCTTAAAAAATATGAGGCCAGATTTATGTGTAATAAAAAAATACAGCTTTCTGACTGTATATCTGTACTTTTAAGGGCCTGGAAGCAATTAGTGGTCCCAGATCAGAATTATATAAGTTCAAAGCTGTGATTACTTTTGCTCCTTCAAATACCTCATTGAAATGGGCTCTTGCGGGGAGCAGGTGTATTTACTAGATTTTAATTACGAGAATAACTGCACTCATTTCAAACCAAACGACTTCTTTGTTTATTTTCTTTTTGCAACATGTTTTTAAATGTTGTAGCTTAGGCAGGAAGCAGGGAAATTTGCCTCCTTTTTGTCAGTGTTAATTAAGTCTTCCCTAAAGCAAGTATTAAATGAGCCTCTTGTTTGTTGTTTCTTAAATGTGTTTGTTTTGCCCGTCTGCAATTCCCAGCCTCTGCCATCTTCTACCTCCTTTCTGTGGCAGCATTCGATGCCAAACTACGATTTTTATTGAGGAACTCTGAAAATCATAAGAATTTAAAAACATTTACCAATGGTTACTTCCTTGCCTGGTTTTCAGCAGTTTCTTTGAAGACTGTATTCCCAGAAACTGAGAGGTTCATTTTCAACTGCATGGCTGGGCAATAGTGTTCCAGACGTCAGGACATTAATTTTATAATAGCACCCATGCATGGGCCCGATCTTAATTTCCACTCGTGAGATTAGGTTCTTATTTTCCTGTTTTGCTTGATGTTGACGTTCTAATGCAAGTTCCGTTCTAATGTTAACGCGTTCCATGTATGTTGCTGATGACCCTGTCAAACTGCATTAATGTATGGGTATATTATGTCACGGGCATGAGGTAATTCAGGCTGTGAAAAACAGTCCTGTGCACTTACTATTTCCTGTAATTTCCCTCATCATGAAAGAGTGCTGTGTTCTGTGGAGCACACAAGCATATTCAGGGCTAACACAGCCAGTGTGGTCAGTGAGAGAAGAAGTATGATATAGGAAGAGCACGAAACCTAAAACTCAGCCGAAGGAACCGCAAGTTCTCTAGGTTGGAACAAAGGTGTTCTTTCTCAGGAACGAAGCATGAACGATCTTTTGCATTTCAACAGAAAATACTTTGTCACCAGACATGCAGGGTTAGGTGGCAGCAGATTGTTGTGAGTGTGTGCTTTCTTTAAGAGGTGTGGTACCACTGTGGATTTCTCACAGACCTGGATTTAATCCTCAATGGTACAGAGGAACAGCTTTGAGTGAGACTTTTGCTGTTGACTTTTCCATCAAATACCTATTACAAAATGGGTTTGTGTTTCTGTTTTGCTTGATTCACATGACAAGGGTTCTATACCTAGTTGCAAGCTTCAGGTATACAAACTTCCAGATTTGCAGTATTGACAGTCTCTATAGCAAAGCTGTGCACTACTAGCTCTTTATATACAAATCTGCACTTGAGGATCATTTTGAGGAACCGAGTTTAAACAAATCTGAAAACCAAACAGGGTTCTGCCATGAAGCCTTATAGTACCAGTAAAGGGTGACTTTTTGATATCAATTAACTAGTTTGAAACATTATCCATTTTCATGTGCTCATCCAGCTAGATCTGCTGTTCAGTAGTGCACTGGGGGAAGTTGTATTTGCTTGTGTAAATGTGATTTTGAAAAAGCTAATAAAAACAGGATGCAGAAAGCAGCAAATGCACAAGCCTCTCAGCATGAGTTTTTCTCTCTGTGTAAAGCAGATTTAGGATCATTTTAAGAAAGGAAATCTATGTTGGCATTCCAAGAAAAACAAAAGAAAGTAAAATGGTTAACACCGTGCCTATAAATGTCTGCCATAACACTTCCTTGATAAATACCAGCATTGGGCTCGTCCAGCGTCTGTAAATAATGAGTCTTGACTTCTGAAGGCAAGGAACAGCGGCCTCAAAATCACTTTGAATCAGGCTGGGAATAGATCCCCAGTTGGTGAGGTGGCTGAGTAGCCCCTGCTTTGAAGTTGTATTGATTGATGGTGGTTCTCAATCCTATCAACCTTCTGTATTTTTTTTCAAATTCAGGGTTTTCATGTGCATTGGATTTTAATAATGTGAATTTGTTTTCAAAAACACTAGGGATGTTGGAAAATGTAGGAAAAAGTAGGAATGTTTAATGTCTGTTTCATTTTCTTTAAAGAATATATAGACCGGTGACAAATTAAAGGAAAAACATAAAGTGTCTCAGTAAGGTGTTGGGCACCACGAGCCCCCAGAACAGCTTCAATGCTCTTGGCACAGATTCTACACCATGAACACCATTCTTCCAAAAGATATTCCCTCATTAGGTGTTTTGATGATGGTGGTGGAGAGCGCTGTCTAATACACAGGTCTAAAATCTCCCATAAGTGTTCAATTGGGTTGAGATCTGGTGACTGCGAAGGCCATACAATTTGATTCACATCATTTTCATACTAATCACACCATTCAGTGACCCTCGTGCCCTGTGGATGGGGGCATTGTCATCCTGGAAGAGACCACTCCCATCAGGATATAAATGTTTCTCCATAGGATAAAGGTGATCACTCAGAATAACTTTGTCATGATTTGCAGTGCCCCTTCCCTCTAAGCAGACAAGTGGACCCAAACCATGCCAGGAAAATGCCCCCCACAGCATAACAGAGCCCCTGGACCCCCTCAATGTAGGGGTCAAGCAGTCAGGCCTGTACCGTTCTCTTGGTGCTGCCACACATGTACTCAACCACTTGTCCAGAACACGAGCCAGTTCAGCAGTCTTTGTGACTGAAGCTCCTGCCATTTGTACCCCAATAATGACCCCTCTTTCAAAGTCACTTAGATGCAAAATCGAGGTCAACTGGGCCTGCTCAGCCTTTTTATACATGCCACAGAGCATGATAGCTGTTAATTGCTTAATTGTATCATGCAGTACACCTGTTTGGAGGCATCTGCATTAATTATGTTCCTCCACTCATTTATTCAGGGTTTTCCTTTAATTTGTCACCCTTCTATAGCTTTCACTTCACTTTCCCTATTCCATCGAAATAGTTGATTTTAGATTAAATTGTGCTCATGTAACAGCAGCTGTGTATTGATCACATCCTAATCTTTTCCTCCATGGGTTCCATTCAACTGAAAATCTTAAAGCCTCGACTGTAATTTACAATGTAGTGTAATTTGCTACTGTAGGATGTATAATGCCAGTACAGTGTAGAAACATGTGAAAACACGGAAAACTGCATAATTACATTGCCAATGTCAAAGGGTGAGGGATAACACCACTGAAAGACTGATCTGTGATGTTTCTTGTCTGTTCCTATTTGACCCAACCACGAGATACCTTAGTGCAGACTCCCATGACATTGTAAATATTTTAACTTGGTCCCTGTTTTGTGAAGCATATCCGCTAGTCTCACCAGCTGTGGCCATACCCCTTTTTAAAGAGTGCTAAAGGCAGGATTAATCAAAATCAAAAGACATAGTGAGTGACATGAGTATTTAGCACTTTATCTACAGCAAGGTTTGATGGGAAAGACTCACTGTACTTGATGCCAACATGACTGTCAGATCGACTAATGCTGCACTCTGTGTAAAACTCACCAATCAGAAAGCAGATACACAAAACAAGAAGGTCAGCAGAGACTAAATTCCAAGCATTTTTGCAAGACCTGCATATAACAGGGTCACATGACCACTCACAGTGTGTAAGAGGTGTTGTGTTCAGGAGAAAATTCCCAATAAAAAGATGTAACACAGAGATATCTAGGTCACGAATTAGCTCAGTCTGTAAGTGCCCTGTTGCAAGCACTCTAAAACTAAGTGTTTCTGTCTATCCTAGATGAGACAGAAGCGCACATCGACTACGAGGACAAGTTCCCTGAAGAACGGCACATGTCATATGGGCATCCCGAAGAGCAAGGGGAGGAGCAGCAGGAGCTGACCTTCAGGCCACACCAGGACCCTGACCAGGACAGGAGGGATGCCGGCAGGGAGGAGCAGTCTGTGGCGGAAGAGGGGATGAGCAGGCCCGAGACAATAGATGAGGAAGGGGTGGAGGACTCCACTGGGAGTGACAGTCAGAAGCCCACCACTCCCACAGAGTCCCCCATGTCCCTGCTGAGTCAGAAACACCTGTTTCCCTCTGAGACCTTGCATGTGACAGAGGGGCTGAAAGAAACAGAGGTGCCGGCCAGGGAGGAAATGGATCCCGTATTTTCGGAGGGGGACAACCACGTCGGGATAAAGACCTATGGCAGACTCACGGAGGTTGGGAAAACCTTTGACGACAGAGAGGACTTCCCCATTGACGTGCCGGCCCGGGAAACACAGAACGACACCAAGGAGGTCACCAAGAGCTCCTTGGACAGCATTGACGAATCCTGGCTGGATGGCCACCCAGTGACGCAGGAGGCAGCTGAGGATGGGAATAAAGTGGATAGCAGCTCCATGGAGACAGAGGATGGGAAGATACCGGGAGTGACTGATCGTCCCAACGATGTGGAGATAAGCCACACAGACACGGCTGGTTCCACCCCCGCCCCCGACTTCACTCAGATACCGGCAGGCCCCACCATGCAGGTTGATCACGCCATTAAGCAAATCCCCATGGAAATAATGCCCACCTCTGCCCCAGAGGACAGGAGCACCAGTAAGAGTGGGGAAGACATGGCCAGGCATTTAACAACCATGTTTTCTGTGATAGCACAGCCAGAACTCACCTCCACCATCACCTCAACCACACTAGAGGGTGCTAACGAGTACCATGAGTTTACAGCAGCTCCGACGGCCTCTTGGGAAACCACCGAAACTTTGTATCCAGTCGTTGACCACATGCCAAGGCCTACAGACACGAATAACATCACCACGTCTTACCAGGACTCCAAAGAAAGCACTACTGGCTCGCTAGATGAGTTAGAAAGAACTGTCCTTTACGATGAGTTCATAGAGAGGAACCTCACTCATGATGCTGGAGCCAAACTCCAGCCCACTGCAGAAACATGTGTGGGGGATAACTGTTCTCAGCCAAGCCGAGGACCCATGATTGCCATTATTATTGTTGCCATATGCGTGTTGATATTAGCTGCCACACTGGCCATCTGGTGCTACAAGAAAAAACAGCAGAAAAGCTCTGTTTATAAGATGAATGGGAAGGGACAAACTAGACACCCTCAACAGATCGAAATGCAACAGAAAGTCTAACTGTTGTACAGTATCTACGTTGGGCAAAAAGCCAAACGAAAACAACTCGAGTGGAAGGCTAGAATTGACAGAATTGACTCTCTTCCGAGACAAGAGACATTGTGGTACAAAAAATATTTTGTATGTTTGCGAGATTGATGGACTTGTTTGTTTTTTTGTTTGTTTCATTTTTTTTTTTTTTCATGTTGTTTGTCTGTTTCTAGTTTTTAAAAGTCATTGCAGTCCCGGTATGCTGTTGCCATTTGTTTGTTTAGCTATTCCTCATGCTATTTCTGTTCCAGAATTATCTTAATCATTAAGGCTATCCTAAGCAAGTTTACTTTGGTAAATTTACTATTGGGGTTTTGCACTTTTAACCTGGTTTTACTTTAGTTTTTCTATATATTAACAGAGGTTTCCTATGGGTTCAACATGCCTTCAACGTGCTTTACTACACTGGACCATGGGAATATAGTGATACACCATGATGATTATGTCCAATTTACTATAGTAAACCATGGTTTATATATGGCCCAGTCTAGTAAAGCCAGATGAGCTATACTGGCATCAGGGTATCGCACAGTCAATTCTTAAAGCAGCTTGTGCCCATTGCACCAGCCATGTTACTGCTGTTCAATGACTGATATAGCCGAACAAAATGCACAGACTAAAAACATTGGTAAGTTTATATTTAGTGTACAGCATGGAAATGTTTTCTTATAATGCTAAATTGTATTGCCTTTCGTTAGACATAGGCTTAAGAGGTTGATATAGTATATTACTAGGCATTTATCATTGCAGTCCCTAAAATCCCATTTAACAATGTATCAATGTACAAATGGTTTTGGTCAATACATTTTTCCCCTGATATGAATGTGTGTGCTGTATTCTGCCAGTATGTTAGTAATCCTTACACTTCCACGTGTAATTTCTTAGTATGAATGAATACATAACTTTATCAGTATCAATATAGTATGGGGACTACAACTTGAGTTTATTTTAACATAACTATATACTGTCATATCTTTTTGGTTGATTGTTATTTCACAAAGATTTCGGCTAGAACAGAGCCAGTGTTTCAAACAGGTAATGGACAAATCCCTTTGGGCATAAAGCAGGTATGTGGGAATGAAAGAAAAGGCCGCCTGTGTCAGAAGAAAGATATCACACATGAGTGTGAAGTAGAAAATGCCTGCACATTTAAATTGAGGTTCACAGGCCACACATTACACCGACTCTGAAACAGAGAGAAATCGACATCGACTCACTGAACAGCAATATTGAAAGTCAATTCAAAGCCAAGCAGAGGGGCCTTTAGAAATGAATGAAAAATACATCTGAGGGTGAGAGTTTGAGCAGCAAAAGGAAAGGAAATATAGAGACCTTGATATGAACATTTACATTGATTTTCTTATGAGAGCAGTGTTTATTGTAACAGCTGTTCATTGTAGATTAATCTTATCCCACTGCATACAAATATTTTAAATTATAATGGCTTGATATTTTGTGAAGAAGGAATATTTAAAGTACGTCATAATTAAGGTCTGAATTAATTTATACAGCTGACTCACTGCATTTTTAAACCGTGATTTAAGAAATCAGTCTTATCCTATGTTTTTTTATGTTTCAATATGAAGTATGTATATTTAGAAAAACAAATAGTCAGTAGCTTCCCAGTTGTTAATTAATGTTGTATTTGTCTTTAGTGTGTATTTTTTTTTGTCTTTTCTAGATCAACGACGACTCAAAAGTCTAATGATATTTTTTGGCATAATGATGTTTCTTTTTTGCTAAATGAGTTTATATACATGTTTTGAAGAATTATGACCTTCATCCTAACTGTGCTTTGTGTTTGTGGATTTTTGTATATTTTTCGAAAGCCTTCTAAGCTTGAATGAAAGCGTTAGTTGTAAATGGAAGCTTATACTTAAAAATGGGAGGAAGAGTATTGACTGTCACTGTTCTTGTCTGTAAATTGGCTTTTCTCATTGAATTTGTTTGGAGTTTATTCAGTATTGTAAACCATATCCTTCCAACCATGTGTTTCGAAGAGTGTATTTCATTTTCATCTCCCATGGCAAGCAGTTTTCCAAAACATTTTTGATATTTGATTTAAGAAGTGCCACAGTCAACATCAGTAGCTGTTGATCCTGCAAGTATTCACACTGCCAGGATCAAATGCATCTGATGCGAGCGATCCTGATCCATAACAAACTCACCAAGAGGAATATTTGATCTATTTGAGTTTCATTTTCCAGCAGGATTAAATGCTACACATTAATTTAGTCTTGATTGAAAGTGTCCCTGTTGCGACAAGCTGAGGAAAAATCCAGCAAAATGTTTTTTTTGCTTCTTTCATATGAAGTTCCTTTCTCTTTTTAAAGAGTGGGGCGTCTTGTTCAGTGTCCGAGTTGAGTGCATCGCAGTGCGAGGTGTGTAAAATGTTTTAGGGTCATTTTCCTTGCACAGAGAATTTACAGATATTCTGTCATAGTGTATGGGTTGTAACTTCTCTGTCATTTTTTTGGGTTTGTTTTTCACATTTAAATCCAGCATTGTAGATCTGATTTAGCTATGTATATTTGATAACGTACATTTTGAAATGTTTACTTGTTTCTTTCTTTCCATTTTATTTTCTGATGTAGGAATGTGGTCTCCAGCTGGTTTGAAAATATGAATTACAGGAACACCTTAGTTTTGAAGATACAGCTTATGAAAAGCCACTGACAACTGTATGGTGTGGTTGATTTTTTTGTTTTGCCAACAGTGTTCTCATTCATGTATTTTTATATTTGATTAATGAGTTAAAAAGATGATTGATAAATTATGGTTTCATAGACTGCACAACATCACAAGTGTCAAGAAAAAGTTGGTTACAGATACCAAAGGGAAAATAACAATTGAATCCTTGTGTACAATACTTAGCCACGTGATTTCAGAGAAAGGATAAAAACTGCAAAGATTAACTGAAATATGTTTTGTTTTTGTTTGCTTGTTTCTTGTTTGTTTCTTTTTTATTTTGCCGATTTTTTTTATGTTTTAACAAGACTCATATTCTGTAATTGCTTAATGATTTGTAAACTTCATTCATCAAAATAAACTTCAAAATTACATCTGATGAATAACACACAGAAAAGGAAGGCCTTCAAGATTTTGTGAAACCGATCGGATGTCTTGTCGATAAGAAAAATAACATTATTTCTTACAATTTCTCCATCTTTCTCTCAATAAAAAGATATTTGGGGAAGTTGAGGGTACAGCCAAGTGCAGTGAGGGGGCCCAGATATCAAAAGTACTGTCATGTACATTAACCGCCTCCCCTAAACCAGCCTTTGGTGAAATTTTGACCCTGAATAACATTGGATTTTAAAACACAAAGAGAATGTGAAAGCCAGCATTATTGTCAGTGAAGTTTTCCAGAGCTGCATTAGACAGGGATGTGCAGACAGATGCGAGGTGGACAGGCGTGGGGTTCTGTCCATCTATTGGCTGTGTTTTGAGAGCTGCAGAGAACTGCAGTCTTCCCTCTGCCCCGGTGTTTTCGCAGCCTGCCCGGGAATTCATCCTTCCGACAAAATCAAGGCGCCGCGATCACTCTGCTCGGTGGGTGGGGGTTAAGTGCAGACGCTCCACCGAGTCGAGAAAACACAAAACATCTGTCGCTGCTTCTCCTCCAGTTTATCAATTGCCTCAATTGAAAAAAACTCTTAGCACTGGCCACCTACTACAGTGTGGTTTGGGCTAGGCTAACGTTTTCCCATCAGAGATTGATTAAATTGGATGAGTTTGGGGATATCCAGTGAACCTGCAGGTTTTCAAGCTGCAAGAAGTAACTGGCCATGTTGTTTTGGTATGTTACTATAACATGGTTTGGGCTGCCTGTGTTTCCCATTTATTCTTACAAACAAACTTCAGACATCTTGAGTCAACAATCAATGTACTATATTTTCACTAGGCACAAAAAAAGTGTAATTCTGACAGGCAGGATCATTCCTCTAACAGGTTTGTTTGCTATGTAACACCCAATTGAAATCTAAAGGTAAATGCATAACCATAACCATTTCCTGTACCTCCCACTGGTTTCTTCATTAAAAAAGAAGTCGTCATACGCAACACAGATCCTAACCCCACAAAAACGTCTCTTCTTAAATAGCTGTCTGAATCTGGGATGCTAAAGCTTATCCATGGTTTCTGGTTTCCCTGGTTAGCAGAAAGGACACTAGATATTAAAGTAATACAAACCAAGTGTATGAATTTATTTCGGCTGCAAATTCATGCTCTGGAAAATAAATAAATAATCTCGCCATCTATATTTGTCCTGGGCTGCTTATAAATCCCAGCCCCGCCTACATCCTTCTGCTAACTGTCCCTCACTGACCTTTTTAGTGCGGTTGCTTTGGCTCCGGGATCCTGGCAGCCTGGCCAGAGAGCCAGCTTGGTGGTCATGGGCTGTCTGGTTAATCCCAGGGTCCAAATAGGTGGACGTGTTCCCAGTTACAGGAACTTACAGCAAGAAAAATATTTAAGGTTGATTCATCATCATGAGATCAGAGGTGATATATTGCATTGTTTGTCTGGGATGTTCGTGAGTTTTTGGGGGACCGTAAGAACACGTAGTCAGAGACTTTACTCACACTTCTAGAACAACACCTGTTTCACACACCTCTGTGCTTTTTCATCAGTTGTGTACGACTGCTTATCAAACCCGAAAGCTCTGTTACCCCTGAAGTTCTACCGTTTTATATTTCGTTCATTTAACAATTTCTTTCACATTTAATCTGTATGACAATGATCGAAGATTCAGGTTGCACATAAAGTGATCAAAACGGAAAGTACACAAGATGCTCAAATATCGTCCTTCAGGGCAATAGCACCCCAAATGTCATTTGTGACCCCTCATGATGGATAAATCCATCATCTTTAACCTTTTAACTTCAGCCCTGGCCTGGAACCTGCTTCCACAAGAAAGCAGCATATTTCTGCGTGTTATTTGGGTTCCCGACGCTCAAAGGCGTTCTATGGAGTTTATTGAGTCTAAGTCACTGATTTAAAAAAGACACTGCTGTCTGTAGGATGGCAGTCGCCCAAGAACCCAGACAGCCGGACTGAAGGAAGGATTAGTTGTGGGTTTTTCTCATTGCTCTGCTACAAACTGCATCAAGACTCAATGTTCAAACATTAATAAATGAGTAAATGTTTTCTCTGGCAAAGCCCTGCCTGCACTGTGAGGAGGATCGGGTTACATCAAAAAATGAATCGAGTTTGGTTCAGCGAACTTAACTAATTCTCTTTAGAGAAATTCTTTATTAGGCAGTTTGATGCATTTAATCACCCTGGGATTTATTTTATATTTTCACACATTTTGGTTTACAAAATTGAAACTTTGTATTTGGTTTAAAAACATCTTCAAATTGTTGAAATTATAATTTTGTTTCTCTTGATGTGCAGAGACTTTGGGGGCATCATTAAATATTGTATGTATTTTCCTTCAGCTTAAGTGATATAATAAAATGGGGTGCAACTCTTTAAGTGGAGCATTTTTTTCTTGTAAAGACAAATATCAACTTTGTGCCAATCCTTGTAAACATTCAGTAACCGATTTGACATATTTATTAGGAATTAAATTAAACTGCTCAAGGGCTGTTCTTTTTCTGTAGGCCAACATTTGAAAAATAACAAAAAAAACATTCAAAAAACGGATTAAATCCTAAAATGTAGCCAGGATAGACTGAACTCTAACTGTAGAAAAATGGCTCCAATTCAAAGTTTTCTTTGGTGCCAAGTCTAAATCTCTTTTCATAGCAAGCCAAATACACATTAAATGTTGCTGTATTTATTAGAGAACAGCACAACAGATTAATATAGTGTTTTTCCCTTTAACATGTTGTGATTTTACACTTTATAGATAGTACCATGCAGTGGCTGCTGCATTATTCATTCAATGCATTTGTTTTTATTATTGGTGCAGGATTCATTTCTTAATTTCTGTACAAAAATGTGCATATAATTATATAATTAGATGTAGGTGGAATACTGAGATTGATTATTTGACATCATAACAAAAAGTCAGATTGGTTAAGAATTAATAAGAAGCTTTTATTTGCAAGGTAACATTTTTATAAATATATAAAAAGGAGGGATGTTTTTCCTTGGATGTTTATAGACTACAAACTTAACTTTCACATGTAACTTCAAACAAGCAAAACTCTTATTCATGAACAACTGCAAGTCTGTTTGGCTTCCATAAAAGGATTGAGACGAATACTGATTGTATGCGTTTTGGATTCAAATATTTTTCCATAACCTTTTGAGGATATTCACCTTCAAGTTTTCAAAGTGTTACCAATACCAAAACAAGATTTTAAAATATTCCACCTCAGGAAGCTTTTTTTCTGCAGCGCATATTTACCTAAAGGAAACTTCTGGAAAGTTTAAGATCAACTGAACAAAAAGGTAATATTTGAAGCACAACATTTGCACTAATAAACCTACTTACAGATATTACAAAATATATTTTAAAGACAAGGAAAAATTATCAGTCTACCTCCTAACAATCTGATTTCAGAAATGTCACACAAATGTGTAGCTCAGTGCTCATCTCCGAAACATGCTCCATTAAACTGCGAGTAGGTTTGCAGAAGCTGGTAGATAGACTTTTTTGTTTTTTCTTTTTTCAGAGCCACAAAATTAACATAAGCCTTTCTGGTGTTTATCGACTTCTTGTGAAACAGTTTACAGTCACTCCACAGTCCAATTAGATCTTCATTTTACAGCTTCACAGGTTTTACTCCTTTGCAAGTAGCTTTGAATAATGACAACAGGGGATTTTTACAACACGCATTATCAAGTAGCACCAGAAAAAGGTATCCAATCTCCAGTTGCATTAATCCAGTATGGAATGCTCCATGTGAGAGGCAGCCAGCATTTTAAAAAGGTCTTATATCCTGACTGCTCAGCTCACATTGCAGGACATAACCGAGTCAAGAACTACAGGTGTCATTGTATTTTTAAGCCTGGAGAGAACCCCCCCAACTCTCAATCTTAATTGAGTTTTTCAAAATCTTACATGCTACTTACTTTATGCTTTTAAAATAGAACTGAGCTAGTGAGCTACATTACATGAAACCTCAGACTACAGACCACACAAATGCAACTGGTAACCTGAGAATTGGGTGTAAAAGTGTGTGGGTGAAAAAAATAAAATAGGGAATTGCTTCTCTAGACTGGTGACCTTCGCACAAGTAGTTGCCTCGACAATTCAGTTGTAAAATCTCACCAAAAGAAATATTACAAAACGAGAGAAGGCAACATGGGCCATTTTCTACACACAGAGGATCACCTGTCAGTGTGACAGAGAGGGATGTTCCCGAGAGGAACCACTGGGGGAACCTCAACCTCCCCTCCTCTCACTTTGACCTTGAGAACATGTTTATGGGAAGAGGTGGCAGAACTAATCACGATGTAACTTTGGGGGATGAGTACTGGCTGTTTAGACTGATGGCTAAAACAATGTAGGTTTTGCTTTTGCTTGGATGAGGAGCAAATTTTAGCTAAACACAACAATCTTTTCTGGTGGATTTTAACAAACATTAACCCAGATATACGAGAACCACGTAAGCTTATGCATGCTTCACCTCTCAACGTTTGGGGTGCAAAGCAAGGGTTAAACAGGCTTCAGTAGAAATCAATAAAGCAGACAAGCAACCAAAAGGAAATGTTAATGTTTTAGAATATGGCACCACATACCGGAATACTTTTACCATTTTTTAATATTCAAAAACATGAAAAACAAGTTACACGTACGTAAACAAGAATGCAAAAATTGGGTAGACAAGACCTAGCATGAGAGACAGTCAAATTTAAATTCAAGGCTTATAAAAAGAAGACAGAAATCCCTGACTCCAAATAAATAAAATAAAAAACATGAATAAGGGGACGTGATGTCAGAAGTGTCGGGGTTTTTTGTTGTTCTATCGCTTTAAAGTCAGTTTCTGTCGCCAAGATTAGCTACTATCGTCTGATTCCAGAAGCTCATCAAGAAACTCCAACACCTCCATCTAGAATTGGGAAAAGCACAAAACAAAGAAAAACATTTTTGTGCATTTCATCCAGTTGAAAGACATATTAAATGCAAGCACACAGTCTTGTATAACTGCAACAAGATCCCTGCAAATGAGTACAATCCCAGCCTTGACAGTTGAAAAGACCTTCACAATTTAGTCTATTGGACTTGTCCTATAGTTCTCATGAAATCAATTCCTAAAGCTCCTCCTTAAAATGAACCAGAAAAGAGAAGATTCTCTTAGCTGCATACACTTAACACTGTGAATCCAGTACTTATCAATGGGACTTGGAATAGTTAACTAATGTTCGGGTAGTCGATTATAAGAGCAGGGTTTTATCATGTACATCCAAAAATGTTGAAAATCACAATAGTATCATGTTATGCTGAGGTCTAAAGTACTTCCCACATTTTTAATTTCAGTTCAACAGCAGAGAAATATCCTGGGATTTCAGCCACATTATTAATGATCTGCAAAGTGAAACAATTAGGTTAATTGGAGCAACCCAAGTGGCTAGAGGCTTTATCAACATTGATATGAACGGCATTTTAATTTTCTATTGGATGACCTAGGCTACACGCTGGGTTTTGTTTTCTACACTCCATTAGTAACTACCATTGAAACTGGCCAAGAATCTTCACAACCCACATGTTGCGAACAACAGACATTCTATTGTCAGTAGATTTATTAAACTCCCAACCACCACCCACCAACACAAAAAGCAACAGAAACTCCCGACTCCAAACCATGAGGTGAGGGGAGCGCCTATGGCTGGTGGTTCTCCAGCAGCTGCGAGAAGGGCAGGCTCCTCCTCCATAACCAGGAATGAAACAAAAAGCTTGTTCACACTCAAGGAAATTGCCAGTCAGCTTCCAAATTGGTAGAATATTTTGCAATGGCATGTAGGAAAATGACAAGTAAAAATCTATTAAACCTATACAGGTCTGTGCAATTTATTTCACTAGTGACTTAAGAGGTAATCACAATTACTTCTGGTATTTAGAGGTTAGGAAGCAGAACATTTTTCAATGTCTGGTGCATACAAAACAAAAAAAACATCTGAGGAAATCATTAGTTCCATTTAGTACTTCAGAGCAGAGAGGGAATGAAAATCTACAGACCCTGCAGACATCAATTTCCGATGTTTCAGACCCCAGTCTTAAAGCCCAGGCTTTATGAAAAAATAATCCCTGTTATTTCGTGTTTTACCTCAGCGAGATTACAGAGTGGGAAGCTGTCCCCCAGTGACTCCAATGCAGTGGCCAGGCTAATCAATGTGTCATGAAGGCGAAGGGAGGCAGGATGAATGAACCGCAATCAAGAGTGTAATTAACAAGGTAGTGCGAGCGAGCCATTCCCTTTGTCTGGAATGCAGGGCTGCGTTCAGCACTGAGCTCACAAAATAGTTTCCTAATGATAACACACAAACAGCCTCTCTCTTCCTATTTCAGCAAAGAAAAAGGCAAATTTAACTAGATTTAAATAATCATCTTCATCATAAATAGACGTTCAAAATCGGTTTAGCTCTCTGAATAAAAGGAACAAGAACTCAAAACTAGATTTTTAAATGGAAATGAATGACAGTCCAGGTACTGATAAGGCCCAGTGTCACTCAAAGCAGCTTACATCACCACCAGTACAAAGAGTCGGGTCCGAGACGAGGGACTGTGCTTGTGCACAGTACAGTACCGATGCGTGCAGAAGGGGGTCTTTAGTGATTATTCAGGCTATGGAGGTCTGGGAGGTCTTTACTCTATTTTGTGGTTTTGAGCTTCATCTCGGAGGAAAGGGCCCCCTCTACTGAGCCCATCCACCATTACACTCAAGCACACAACACTGCTCCCTATAATCTTGAAACCTTTGTTTTTCTTGATGCACTGAGCTGTTGTCCTGTAATGATCAACCCAGGGATCCCTCCTGAATAACAGATCTGCGCAGTGTCTGGTATGGCGCTTTAAGGGACGTTGGACCATTTTCATAGATCACACCTTACTCGGGTCTCATTTTGTTCAAGTTAGTCTTAAGGAGAAGACATGGTTTAGGTATCATCATTTGTGACGAAACCCCCGTTAAGAGTCTGTGCCATTGACTCACAAACTATACCTCAAGAAAACTCATGGTGAAAATGAACAAGATCGATAGGGAACAGTTGCAGGGATATTACAGACATGTCCACAGCCCCTTTCCCCAAGTCCATTACTCTTATAAAGCATCACATATCTGAATCCCATTTCACAGGCCTCATATAGCAACTGAAGACTACAGCAGCTCCAGTAACTATTCACATACCATGTATAACAATGAAATGTACTCTGTGAAAATCTCCATTCAATTAGTGACAGAATCACTTCAATTTGTCCATACAACTACTGCTATTATGTTCTTTTTTTTTTTTAAAGCCCACTTTTTAAAAGCCAAATAAACAAGAATGGGTAAACAAAGAACATCAGTCTACCGAAGTTCTCTCACACACAATGGCATTACACTATTAAAACTACAGAATTACAAAACATTAGAGATGTAACCTCTTTCGGTTTTTAGAGAATCTGAATAGTGAAGGAGATCACAAGGTTCAATGTTTTCTGCCACCTAGTGGTGGTCACTGGTTAAAATATTTGTTATTATATTCATTTGTTTCATTATATATATCTTTTTTAAAGATGTTGAAATCATCCAAATCATTAAATATGAACCACTGTATATATTTTCACACACACAAGCACACATCTTCATATACATGAGTAAATGAGTAGGAGTAAAATGTTAAGTATAATTAATAAAAAATGTTTTTTTGTGAGCTTGTCAGATGATAATCCCCTGTGGTTTTACACATGTTCACAGTGACCCTCTCAGACAGCTCTATCAGTACAAACTTACCTCATCATCGTCCTGTAAGCGCTGTTTAGAAAACTCGAGCATGTTTAGCTGCATTGTGGTCTGGTTAAAGTATCGAACTGCCTCCTGTCAACGAAAGAGTAGAAGAAAAGCATAATAAAAGCAAGTCCATCACATTACTGACTATTTAAGGAGAGTTTAAGCTTCTCTCTGTGATTTGTTAAACCGTACGAAAACAGCGTTTGCGGTCCCTTGCCTTGTGATCCCACAGAGTACTGTGAGGCCTGTGAGTGGTCTCAGTAAGGTGCTGTTCTCGCACACGGAGCCCTGCAACATGCTACAGTGGACACAGAGCATGCTGGGACACGGTTCAGTATGAAGTAGTGGAGAGGAGGGGAGAACAGGCTTCAGTGAAAGCTGCATAGTTCTCACATCCCGGTTTGTACTAGACTGTTTTGTACAAGATGCCTTGGTTGACATTCGATGCCTGTTTTGTTATGTCTCACAATACCATGTAGCGGTAAACCACACCTTACTGTTTCACTCATTATAGTGGTCAGTTTCTACCTATAGTGTGATTAATGGGGCAATGGTGTCCAATACAATTTGAATAAGTGGTGTACACACACACACACCTTATTTCACTTCCCATCTTTTATGTGGTATTCATTTAGGACTTTTCCATCTCTTGGGATATTTATTTATATTTATCTCCAGTCAATAAAACATTTTCACAGGGCAGTACTTACAGCTCTGGGATAAAAATCCTCATCTGATAGACCCCATTTTTCTTTATGATACTGATAATAAACCACGTTGTTCTTCATAACTTCATCGGTGGGATCAAACAGCATGTAGCTGGCCACACAGGGCACTCCATTCTTCAGGTCATTTACTGCCAAGGACACAAGAGCAAGAAACTAAGATTTCATTTAATTTCATTTCACTCAAATGGCCACAAACTGTGAACAGAGTTACACCATGATCACTTGAAGGATCTGTGCGATACACTCCTGGGGTGCTAGTGCAATTACAAACAACTGAGAGAACAAGCTTGATTTGAGAAGACTAGGAAAAAAAAGCAGCCAGCTTGAAATCTAATTTCTGTGCAGCCAGAGACGCGCTTTCGGACAGGAGAGTTTCATGTGGAGAGAAGTAAGCAGATACAAGCAACCACTTTGACAAGGGGAATAACTGAAGTTGCAACATGTCCTCTACTTACATTTGTAATAGGCAAACTGCAGGTAGTGATACATAGTCGCCACAAACTTGTCCACCACGAAACCACCAACTACTGGAGTCAGTTCACTTTCACATTTCACTTTGCACTCCAGAACCTGTGCGTAGTGGTCTGCAAAAAAAGGAAAGAAATAAGAGTTACAAAGCAACAAGATAAAATACGTGAATTATAAGTACATTTAATTGGAAATGTTATACCTGTTGGTTTCAATGCAGATGTACAATATAAAAGATCCAGTCATGTGGCATTGAGGGCAGACTTTCTGGCTGCTATCAATGGTGTTCATCATTTTGATAATCATAAGTGCTATGAATACATGTTGCCTTTTACTAGGATTTATTAGCAGGCTAACGAGTAAGTCAAAATGATGTCATTATTATACATTAATAATATGAGAGCTACACTGGTCAATGATAAGTTAAGCATCTGTGACCTGTTAACAATTCTTACAGCATCTCCTGCTGCCGAGGGGGAACTTGGGAAGGTGATCAGTGATCTCCAGTGAACACCGATGGAAGGGTCGCCTAGACTGCGAGTGATGGTGGAGGTCCTCAGTAGAGAGACAGGCTCTGACCCACCTGCTATGGAGGGGTAAAAGTCTTTGAAGTCCTTGATCTCCCTGGAGCCCTCGCAGCCGGCTAGACACTCATCGTAGGCTTTGAAGAAGTCCCTCAAGGCCAGCTCCATGTCCGAGACAGAGGTACGGAAGTTGTCTCCGTTGTAGGCTCTCACCGCCCTGACAAACAACATCTGCAAAAGATTAAGACGGCCTTAGTTTCGGGATGGCACAGCAGCAACAAACTGTTCTATATAGACTATATACATTTCCAAGTCATTTTCTGGAATATCATAGGAATTAGACGAAAATGCTATACTGCCTGCGGTGGGAAACAACAGCACTCATAGCCAGCAGACGTAGACCTGGAAGCCTAATTTAATCCAATAACAGAAGCTGGTGCATATTTTCATAGGTGTCCTAGCAAATTAAGGGTAGCTGCTGAAAATGCTAGTATGATGTAGGTGACACTCTGCCCAGCATACTGCAAATTCCAGCCCACTGTCCCAATATACAGACAGGACCAACTGTGCTTTTGTTGCCTTTCAGGTGAGATATTAAACCACTTTTCCACTCTGGGGGCTTAAGCTCCCATGGAAGTATCTGCAGAAACAGTGGGTGTCAAAACCAAGTAAAATGGGTGTCACAAAATGTGGCATAACTAAAATCCATCCCCTAATGCAAAGTGCTCCCCCCCTCATAACACGTAAATAAAATGCACACAAAGACTTTTACTCCCATTACAGTCCAGCTTTCAAGCAGGTAGCTGGCTCAGAGATAACATTAAAATACACACAGCCAGGGAAGCAGATGCTTTGCAGGGCTGGGAATAGTTCCCTGGCAGAAGGTAGAGCCCTTGCCTCGTATGACTTGGTCTCCAGGTCGCGCAGGTGCTCGTCCGCCCCCGGCAGGCCCTTGTAATACGCCATGTTCCTCTTCATCATCTCATCGTCGGGGTGCTTCAGCAGGAAGGTGTGGGCAGCAGACACTGCTTTTGCCAGGTTATTAGCCTGAGAGGGGGGGAAGGGCACGGTCAGCACACAGACATTTACAAAGCTAGACTAATGACTAATGGGTCGGGGTCAGACAACCTTGAAACCACCCTACCGTTCCAGTCCATCATAGACTTGATCCAACAAGTAGCAGTGCTCTTATCTGACTCCTAATGATCCTCGCTATCTTATAAATGACAACAAATATTGTTTAGTATCAAAACAGACCATAAAGACACCATTTACAATGGCAGTATAATAACTTTGCCAAGTAGCCTCTTATCTACAGCACTGAATAGGTCTGCGCTGAGTAATGTGTACAAGTCAGGCAATCCCATAGAAATATCACATGAAACAGCTGCTCAAAATACAACTAAGGGGCCTAAGAGGTGTTATGGGAAATTTCTAGTTTGGGCAATGAGGAGGAGCAACCGCTGGAGACAGTCATCTGTACGTGGCAAAAAAAACTTTGCTGACCCCCCTCCCCTCCAGTGCGAAACAAAACCAAATCAATGTTGACAGTAATCAAGCTGAAGATCTAAATCGATGCAAGCTATGAGATGATGCAGAAACAACTTAGCACTCGTATATGGGAGAAAGCGCTGGCCTACTCATTCCTAGCTTGCACGTCCCAAGCCCAGTCCTGGATCACATGCAATCCCTGGACACAGAAGTGAAGCGCTTGTTTGAAACTCACTTTGAAGTAGGCGTACTGGAGGAACTTGTAGGGCTCCCGTCTCTCGAACTCGTCCACGGTGTCCCGGCTGGGCATGGTCTGTCTGAAGGCGGGCAGGCCCTGCTTGCACCTCTTCAGGCACTGGGCCCGTTTCATGATGTTCCCAAACACACGCAGCTCGGGGAAGTCCGAAAACCTCTCCTCGCTGTCCAGGCGGACGCTGGAGCAGTTGAGGTTGCAGAAGGCCTCGCTGTCCTTCAGCAGCCGGTAGAGCCGCAGACTGACCTCCAGGTACGCCACGCTCTCGGTCCAGTTCTCGCCGGTGTACTGGTCCAGCGCGTACTTGTACGCCGAGTCCAGCGGCATGAGCTCCTGTCTGGGGAAACTGCGGAAACTGTACTTCTCGTACTGGCCAAGCACGGCCACACACAGGCCGGAGAGGAGGAGAAGCGTACAAGTCGCCATCGCTAGTGCGTGGAGTGATGTCTCTCTCTATAACACTGCCTCTTGCTTGGCACCACGTCTCCAGAAAACAGCCCCCTTTTCTCCGGACGCCAGGGCGCACAGGAGGAGGAGTTGGGGTGGGAGAAGCTGTTGAATGACACCAGTGCTGGGCTATGGCATTGCACTGGAGTTACAGCTGCTTTTCCAATAGGATTGCTGCAGGCAGAGACGTTTTTTTTTTTAAGTTTTTGGTTTCTTCAGAGGGTGATGCGGTTAGATGCGCTGCTGGGCCATTCCTGCGCAGGGTTTGGACCAGCAGACACTGACCAAAGCGTTCAGAGGAAGAGCTGTGGCACTGATGTGTGTTTGAACAGTGAAAACGGATGAGCTGTTAGACTATGGTCATGTTACGTGTATTATCGGTGGAGAGCTGAAAAAAGGGCGGACACGATGCTCCCCCCTTAGGAATGCCAACGCAATTGGTCTGTAGTGTCTTTGGAGGAGGAATGACTACAAATGCCAATCAATCACACTCACAGATCAGTGCCAGTGGGCTCTGCCATTGTGCAAAGAGAGGGGCGCTTGTGTGATCACCCCGGCTGACCCCAGATCAGGTTGCAGAGCTAATAAGCAAAGTTGCAGCAAGGCAAGCCCCTTAGACCTGAGACAGCAAAGAGCTCAAACCCCATCTTTCTTTTTACAAAATAATATTCATATTGTCCAATCCACTTTTTAGATTTCAATGAATAGGACCCAGATGGGAAGAAGTGTAATTATGTGTTAGTAAAACTATAATTAAATGTTGAATCCATTGTTCCTTCACCTCTCCCCACGTTTAAAAATGGACTTCATCAATGCAAACTGAGCTTTTTCTAGCTGTAGCTAGAGTTGAACTCAATGTGGATGTTTATAACGCAATGCATGTGTCACATTAGTGAATACTAGTCCAATCATATGTAGACTCGATTTAATTAAGTTACATCGGTCTACATTGTCATCTTTTTGCATTCCAGTTTTCTCTATTTCCACTATTTAAGTGCATTCAAATACAGATATGTGTCTTATGTATAATGTTATGTCTTTTAAAACATCCTTTGTCAGGAAGATTTGCAATAGTTGACATCAAAGCAGACTCTTCAGTTAGAACAGAAAATCACAAACAGAGCCAAAAAAAAAAAAAAAAAGCTACTGATGCCACGTAGTGCGCCATCCCAGCTTTGATCATTTTCGGGGTCCTTCTCTCCCGTTCCCATCTCCTGAACACATTGGCCCCCCCACCGTCCTAAAAACTGAAGTTCGCCCGTGAAAAGATGATATAATAGCCTCTAACTGGCAGAAAGGCGAAAACTGACCAGCTGCAACGTCTAGGTTTTTGGGGTAAAATCAAAGCTAGGAACGGACTCATGCATATTTCCGGGCAGCCCAAGTGGGAATGCAGTTTTTTTCGCTTTCTCTCAGCTGAGTGAGGGCCAGTGCTACACGTTTACACATCTGCAGGAGCAAAGGCTGTGCGCAGAGGAGCTCAGCAGGCGACGGGAAAAGAGCGCAGACCCCGGCAGCGATACGCCTCATTCAGAGACCCAACCCCATTAAACAGGATAAAATGAGCATCCAGCTGCATTCAATGATTTTTTTAGCACTTTTAGTCTCCTTCGTGGCGTGTAATGCCCCCCCGGTGCCCTTAGACGACATCGTGATTGACAAGACCTTCGTGCCGGAGCAGTGCGACAGGGCGGTGGGGTCGGGCGACTTCGTGCGCTATCACTACCACGGCACCTTCCCCGACGGCAAGAAGTTTGACTCCAGGTAAGAGCAGCGGGCTCGCAACGTTGTAGTAAAGGTGTGGGTTTGCTGGTTGGCAGAGCGCTGGAAGTCTTACTTGGCTGAAATACACGTCTTGGCAACAAACCTCACTAACGTTGCCGTAACCGTGAGCTGGGAGGACTGGGGATCCGCACCTCGCCACATCTGCGTCTGATTTTGATCCGCCTGTGCGGCTCCGTGAGCGGGCTGGGGTCCGCGGCCACGCCGGCACTTCGCCTACTTTCAGTGGATGGATGCGACACCGCGACGATCAGGGCGCAAACTCCATTTTAAACTAGGTGTGATTGACTTGTCATGCTATTTTACTAAAATAAAGCGTCGCAGCGCAATTTAGGATGTTTCATCGTCTTGGTAAACGGTAATGATGAACTACGCTTTTTAAGATTTTATTATTTTTAAAAGTTTCCTCTAAATGTGTATTATTATTGCGAAGTAATGCCGCAAATCGTTCTTTCTTCTGCAAAACTTTTAAAAAGTCTGTATCCCGAGGCTATAGTTTTACTTGGATGCGTATCCGGGTTAGATGAGAGGTCGCGTTCTTGTAGCGCACTTTTCCGCAGTTCTGCGCAGATCTGCCGAATCCCACGCATCCCATTGGCGGAGCGGCGCAGAACTGCGGACATCTGCGCTATACGAACGGGACCAGAGTGAAGATACTCCCGTGGCTGTGGCAGTCAGGCTGTATGAGGATGATTCAGTATTCACAGACATATTTTGATGTTAAATAACATAATATGCTGTACAATCGGATATATACAGCACATTTGTTCAATTATTACGCTAATTAAAAAAAAAAAAAGGCACGAACCTTGCTATATATGTATATGTACGAAGTTATATGTATATACAGCTCTGGAGGAAATTGAGACCACTGCACAATTATCAGTTCCTCTGGTTTTACTATTTATAGGTATGTGTTTTGGTAAAATTAACATTTTATTGTGTTTTACTCTATAAACTACTGACAACATTTCTCCCAAATTCCAAATAAAAATATGTATGGAATGGAATGGCTGCCATGCATGTAGAGATGCTGATTTAAGAAACATTTGCAGTGGTCTCTTAATTTTTTCCAGAGCTGTATGTGTGTATATATATATATCTCCGTATATCTCTGTAGGTGTATGTATATTTATGTATATATCCATCTTTTCCTTCTCCTTCATCAGGCTAAAAATAATACCACCACTAACAAACTAATGTTTTAATGTATGTATCTGTGGTAGTGAGATTTGGGTTGAGCTATAGTACTTTGTTAAAAGTGTAAAATGTATTCTTTAATAGACCTGTTCACTGAGTGAGTTCCAGTAGTACACTTCTGACACCCGTCTCTCATCTGCAGCTATGACAGAGGCTCTACATACAACGTGTATGTGGGAAAGAAGCAGCTCATTGAAGGCATGGACAAGGCCCTGATCGGGATGTGTGTGAACGAGAGACGGCTTGTGAAAATCCCACCAAAGATGGCTTACGGCAAGGAAGGATATGGTAACTGCAGCTTTAAATGTTCTGTTCAGACTCGGGCTTTGATTAAACCCTGGAAATATGTCCCACCCTCCGATTACGAGTTACAAAACCCTTTACTTGATGGCGGCTGTCCCAATTGTTATTGCAAGAAACATCTGGGAGATTTAAAGCTTCCGTCAAGTGAGCGATTTAATTCCGGGTGGCGGGGGGAGTTTTAAATCTCTTGCCTATACTCCAAGATTTAAATTTGAATTAAACAAAATAAAATTAAGTTAGTAACAAAAGAAAGTGGTAAAAATCTTATTGAATAAGATCACAGGCAAGTTTATAAAGACAGATCTTAGCCTTAAATTATAGGTTAGTGACTTTCATATGTTTTTGTTCAGACCACTTAAGTCTGGACTACAAACCTGTTGTATTTTTCATATAATGAGTGAATTGTGTTACTACATTGCAGTGACAAATGGAAAGACTTGACGTGGTAGTAAATTGTATAG